>NW_020664530.1:12854429-12887594 GCF_002925995.2 Terrapene triunguis
CTGTTTTCCCTGCCAGCTCAGGACTCCAGCACCCTGTCTTGCTGAGCCAGACACTCCCGTCTGCTCCAACACAGACCCAGGGTCTGAATCACTTGTCCCAAAGCTGCAAGTTTACCTGAAAACAGCTCACAAAAGTGTGCTTGTCTTTAGCACTCAGATGCCCAACTCCCAATGGGGTCTAAACCCAAATAAATCCGTTTTACCCTGCATAAAGCTTATGCATGGCAAACTCATAAATTGTTCGCCCTCTATAACACTGATAGAGAGATATGCACAGTTGTTTGCTCCCCCCAGGTATTAATACATACTCTGAGTTAATGAATAAAAAGTGATTTTATTAAATACAGAAAGTAGGATTTAAGTGGTTCCAAGTAGTAACAGACAGAACAAAGTAAGTCACCAAGCAAAATAAAATAAAATGCGCAAATCTATGTCTAATCAAACTAAATACAGATAAGATCCTCACCAGTTCCAGAATGCTCCCTTTTACAGTCTAATCTCCTTTAAGCCTGGGTCCAGCAATCACTCACACCCCCTGTAGTTACTGTCCTTTGTTCCAGTTTCCTTCAAGTATCCTGGGGGGGTGGGGGGGGGGCGTGTAGAGGCTCCTTCTTTAGCCAGCTGAAGACAAAATGGAGGGGTCTCCCATGGGTTTAAATAGACTCTCATGTGGGTGGAGACCCCCCTCCTCACTTCTATCCGAAGTCCAGCTCCAAGATGGAGTTCTGGAGTCACCTGGGCAAGTCACATGTCCATGCATGACTCAGTCTATACAGGCAGAAGCCATTGTCCACATGGTATCTTGTATGTCTCCAGGAAGACTTCTTATGTGGATTGGAGCATTCCTGGATGCATTGTTCCCCAAATGCTTCCTGATTGGGTACTTAACCTTGCGAATTCCTTCCTAAAGAAGCTGACCAAATTCCTCACAAAGCTTACTTATAAATCAAACAAGTAGACATAACTTTGAACACACAAATGGTGCCTACATACAACTAGGATGAACATAACCAGTAGATCATAACCTTTACATAGATATGTTACATGGCATATGTAGCAAAACCCTATTCCAGTTATATCATACATACATTTATAAGCACCCCCCCATAAAGCCTTATGGGGTACACTATCACACATACTGCATACAAATTCACAAGTTAAGGGATTTGGAGATGAAGTCTAGTTAGCCGAGCATTATTATTTGCATAGCATCAAGAGTACACTAGGTGTTCTGAGCACATCCCCATGAAAATGTAGACTGCTAGGCCACTCTGTTATATATTAAGGAGAGACACTGTGCCTTCTCTCTTGCATGGGGGAGAGATAGGCTCCTTGTGTCCTGTTCTGCGTGCAGTGAACCAGCACACTAGAGGGCAGGATCTAGTCAGTTTTACTGATTTCAATACTCCTGCATATCTCAAACACTACTCTAAGAGTGTCCATAAGCAGCACTATGTGCAGTGATGTGACCAAGAGTTGGTCCTTGGATGTTTGCTGTATGAAGTTTGCCTCTGGGCAAAAAGTTCACATTAATTTCACCAAATGTAGCCATGTGATATACAAAGTGAGTTTTTGTAATTTGTACCTTTGCCTGAGCCATTTTCTGCACTTTTGAAAATGAAAGGTGGTTAATCACTAATATGAAAGTCAACTCCTGCTCACAGAACATGGCTTTTCACCTAATACATCATCTTTTATCCAAGGCTCTCAAAGTAATTTACAATCATTAATTAATCCATGAAGCACCCTTTGTGAGGCACAATGGTAATCAACCTAATTCGTGATAGACTAGTCCATGTGATATTTATTGTTAACATGAGTAAAACAAGACAGAATCTACAAGATTAAAGCTACATTGTTATAGGTAACCGTTTCTTGTCATGTCTGAGGGTGGCCATTGCTTTAGGTATAATGGCCATATTGCACAAGGATGAACTCAGACAGAGGTTTACACTTGTCCATGGTCCCCCACTGAGAAGGTGGCATATCCAGAAATGCAACCAAGTGGTACTGATTCCTACTCCCCCTAAGCATTAGTCACCCTCTGGCCAATAGAAGAAAATATTTAAGTGAATGTATTATTCCACCCCAGCCCCTCCCTCCCAATCTAGTGAAAACACAAATAAATACATGTTTTTTCCTATAACAGGAACTTCTTCCTGCAACTCTACACTACATAAAGGTGATGTATTAAATTTCTACTTGTTCCCCTTTTTCTTCTGGAAAGCAATTTACTCTTACACCACTGCTTCTGATTCAATTTGTTTTTGAACAGTCTCCAATTCTACAATTGGAAGACAACCCTATTACTGCTTTCCTTGGCTCTTTGAGAACAAAGATTATGCAAGGCACACTAGCTGTCTCCCACTGCTGAAAAGTGAGAGGAAGAGTCAGATAATATACAGTAGACATTTTTTTCCTATACCTGGAAAACACTGAGTTTTCCCCATATAAACAAAGCAGCATACTAAAGCAGACTAAGGGGATTTCCACAATAGAATTATCTATGCACAAGGCGTAGAGGCTATTTTTTCACACCATAGTGAAGGCTACACTGACCAGTGTTAATATTTCAAACATTTCTGTTTGGAATCTTTCAAACTACATCTATGTTTCCTCTCAAGTAGGGCTCACACATCCATTTCAGCTAATTATTGTGGGTATATCACCTGCACGTGTTTTCAGGGTTTTTTTCCTGAGGACAGACATAACACGCTACCTTGACAGCAAAGGCTTATAAAGCAAGTGTGTTTATTGAAACAATTTTTTGCCCTTCAGGAGACAATTTGTTTTTGTTTTTTAAGAAGAAACTCAATGTGAGTGAGGGATTTTCAGAAAAGGTTGGAAGGGGAAAACGTAGCAGAATATTTTGCTTCCTTTAACGCTGCTGTTTGCTTCAGTCTGATTTGATTAAAGATGTGACTACAGGTTGTAGCAGGAGGAATAAACACACTGTCATAGGTTCTCTGAATCTTGGATATCAGTATATTTTTGTATGTGGGGGGAGAATTTCCATTGAGTATGTTTTTTGGACCTGTTTCTCCCCCTCTTCTCCCCGTTTAGTTTTGCATTTTCCCAAGCTTAGGAAATAATGCAGAATGTGGGCTTTTGTGGCGTACGTAAATCATGGTGAAGTTCCTTGTTCCAGTTGTCATTTGTATATACTTAAAATAATTCATTTTCCAAAAGATGAAACACAAACCAAGTTGTTCCATAATATTTGTGACCAAGTACCAGGTCAGCCATTTGTCAGGATAAAAGCATTCACTTGTCTCACTTTGTACTTATGGAAAAGTCCTACAGAAATTGAGAGAGATTAGTGAAGAATCACCATGCTATAGAATATTTAAAGCAATCAATTAGATTCTGAATCAGGGATACAATTCACTATTAAATTGCATAGATTTTAAGGTAATCTACACAAACGATATCCTTTAATAAAATCATAAGGGGTTTTAAACAATGGTCTTGGGAAATTACTGTAATGTCTCGAGAACACTATAGGTTTCTGGTTTTTTGCTTTAAGACCTACCTTCTGAACTCATATGATGACAGGAGAGTCTCCGTTTACATTTAAAAAGACAAATATGTTTCTAGCCTCATGGCTGTGGAAAAAAATACCTGAAAACATGACCCCACTGCTCCCAAAAGGCTCAAAACAAAGGCAGCAAATAAAAACGACTCCAAATATATTACCTTTTAAGAATATCTTTGTTTCTAAGCCAATATCAAAATTATGGGGGCCTGACCTAGTACTTTTGAATGCTTGGGTATGGCAATAATGAATCATAGAGACCCAACGCTAGAAAACACGCCCCCCCCCCCCCCCCGCCATAACATGGGTTCTGCTGCTGTAGCTCCAATTTCTCATTCTTCTACCCTGTCTGAAATCCACTCTCCACGCTCTGTCATCTATGAGGCAAGGAGAACCAGCAGGGAGATCTCTTGCTCACCCCTCCATATGAGAGGTCTCTTTCTCTGTTTAAGTCCATCTTGTCAGCCCAGGGAAAGGAGAAGAGTACAGCTAAGAGGTGGGCTTTTTTTAAAGCCCCGCTTCCTTGTCATCATAGGTAGCCTTTGCTTCAGCCTCTCCTGTTCTGTGGGAGAGAAGGGCAGGGGGAGGCCTCTCCAATCCCTCTCCTATCTGTGGAGAGAGAGAAGCCATCAGTGGTGGCTTTCTTACACCTATATCCACAGCTGGAGGAGAGAGGGACATGTATAACCTGAAGAAGAGTGTCTTATGGTGTTCTTTATCACAGAGCCTATTGCCTTGCCGGCCTTTGGCAATAATTCACGCAGCAGGGGAAGAGGGCTTGTTTCAGTGTAGGTGGAAGGCTTAATAATGTTACCTATATCAGGTGCAGAGCTGATCCAGGGCAGTTCACATATTCTGCATACCATTAGGACCACATCTGAGCACAAACTGTGCTGAGCACAAACTGAGCTGAGCCCTTCAGTAAGGAAGGGAGGGAGGATGCTGCATGGTCCCTCTGGGCATAATTGTAGGGCTCTAGTAACATGTGATGTAAAACTGATGACAGAAGCCCCGGTCATTTTACTACAGTTTTCTTGCTTTTTCCAAGACAATTCACCATAAATCCTCTCCCAACTGCCTCATATTATGAGGGATCGACAACTAGCACGGCCACCACTCATAACATACACTGGAAGAAGCATGACCTACTAGACTGAACACAGAACTCTCCCTGGAGTTCTCCTCCTGACTCAGTATCTTCTTCTGTAGTCTTTGGTATAAGCATATTGACATAGTTACTGTAGCTCACAGGGTGTTTTAAGAATTCAGCATTTAATTACAGTACACCATTTTGAATATGTAAACTGCCATGCAAATACAACATTTTATTATTACACATAGCCTTTACTTACTTTGGTTACAACCCTCAATATTGCTCCATTTGGACCCAATACTGGCCTCCAAATAGAAAGAGGGTCAATTACTTCTTGCTATGCAATACCAGATTGAGGCCACTGGATAATGAGTTAATAGCACAATGCCTCGATCCTACATTTCTCGAATTCTTTCCTTTTAGTAGATCCATCATCCTACAACAGGAATTACTGAGATCACTCTTAACCAGGGATGGCCAACCTGAGCCTGGGAAGGAGCCAGAATTTACCAATGTACATTGCCAAAGAGCCACAGTAATAAGTCAGCAGCCCCCCCATCAGCTCCCCCGTCCCTTGCTCCCAGCGCCTCCCACCCACCGGCAGCCCCACCGATCAGCACCTCCCTCTCCCTCCCCGCACCTCCCAATCAGCTGTTTCGTGGCATGCAGGAGGCTCTGGGGGTGCAGGGAGGAGTGAGGGCATGGCAGGCTAAAGGGGAAGGGGCAGGGCTTGTGAAAGAGCCAGGGGTTGAGCAGTGAGCACCCCCCGAAAAGCTGGCGCCTGTAGCTCCAACTCCGGATTCGGTGCCTATACAAGGAGCCGCATATTAACTTCTGAAGAGCCACATGTGGCTCCGGAGCCACAGGTTGGCCACCCCTGCTCTTAACAGTTACTTCTTTTACAATACATTTATTATAATACACAATATATGGGATAGGAAGACTAAGTGTTAGAAATATTTGTTTTGGATATTTGTACTATATGTTCAAGAGCTAGAGATTTCATGTCATTGTCACTTCATTTCTCTGCATCCTTAAACACACAATTAGGTAGAGGAAACAGAGCTCTGAAAATGTTGCTGATTTCCAGCAACACTCATTTTAGTCCCAAAGTTTTCTACATTCCACCCTTCTTTTTAGTGTTGAAAAATATAAATATCAGAAATAGAGGTATAATGAAAGTAAGGTTATATAGAGATATTTACACAGAGGAATGAATCCCTCATCATTTTAAGTTTCCAGTGTGAATTTTTTTGTCCGGCATAATAATAATACCCAGCTTTTATATAGCACTTTTCCTTGGTAGATCTCAAAGCACTTTACAAAGGAGGTCAGTGTCATTATCCCCATTTTACAGATGGGGAAGCTGAGTCACAGATAGAAGTGACTTGCCCAAGATCACCCAGCAGAATATCAAAATTGGGCATGATGTAGGTGAGCACTCTCACTCTTAGCGCCTGTAAGAGGCACCTGGAAGCCTGTCTGACAGCCTAGCTCTGTCAGACATTTGGCCTTGCTGGTTTGAAACAAGAGAGACAATAAATAAGAAGGGATGTGGGCATGCGTGCACTACTGGCCTGTGATGAAGCAATAGAGAACTGCTTACATATAACAGCAGTTTGCTATTAGCTATAGGGAAGCAGGAACTTTAGATTCAGACTTGTGCTTACAGAGCAGAAAATTGAGATTAAATATCCTTGTTCTATCTTGAAATTAATGTCTCTAATATTATACAGATACGCATTAGAAGAGTGAACATCTGACAGGTGTCTACATCCTTGAGGAGACGTCACAGCAGTATGAAAATAATGAACTAAACAGCAATGATTAAATAGTCATTTTGATGAGAGTCTAACCAGCCCAGAGAAATCATTTAAAAAATGTTAAGATTATAGAAAAGCGAATGCAAAAAAGAAAATATTAATGAAGCACTAAGGTATACAGCTAAAAATATTAAAATTTCAACAAAAAGATTAGCTCAAACACATGATATATTTGAAGTGTTTTATGGCATAAGTTTGATTGCAGCTAAAATGCTGAGCTACATATTTAACTACTAGAAAATTTTATAGATGTACAATGTAGCCATTTTGGTCCCAGGATACTAGAGAGACAAGGTAGGTGGCATAATATCTTTTATTGGACAAATTTCTGTTGGTGAAAGAGACAAGCTTTTGCATTTACACGGAGTGCTTCAAATAAAACAAAAGACATGAAAAGATATTCATCTCATCTCTCCAGTGTATCAGAGTTATTCTATTGGATTTTGCTACTAGAATCTCAACTTTGAATAATTTCAAATGCATAACCTTAATGCTGCAATAATTCAGGATTTTGCACTTAATTTTCTTTATACAAATGAATAAAAGGGAAAACATACAATGCTACCCTCACTAACTATTCAGATATGAGGGTACAAGGAAATATCTGTATACTTCATATAAATGAAGTCAACATTTTCCTTCAGTAACATTTGATTTTAAAATGAAAATATATTCCTTCTATTTAATAATACTATCATTTAAATGGGCCCAATTAGGATGTGATGGTCATACCATTTTAGATGGAATATAACCTTTGCTGCAGCTGTTATTTTTGTTTGAAAATGTTATTGCAAACTGGATTAACAAGTACACCTCTACCCCGATATAACGCTGTCCTCGGGAGCCAAAAAAATCTTACTGCGTTATAGGTGAAACCGCGTTATATCAAACTTGCTTTGATCCGCCGGAGTGCGCAGTCCCACCTCCCCGGAGCGCTGCTTTACTGCATTATATCTGAATTCATATTATATCGAGTCGCGTTATATCAGGGTAGAGGTGTCGTGCATCTGTATAGAAAGAATTTTTTACATAATAATAAAATCCTATCACTTGAAGAATGCATTATGCAGAAGATCAGACTAAATCATAGGTTTCAGAGTAGCAGCCGTGTTAGTCTGTATCCGCAAAAATAACAGGAGTACTTGTGGCACCTTAGAGACTAACAAATTTATTAGAGCATAAGCTTTCGTGGGCTATGCACTCTATATGCATCCGAAGAAGTGGGTTGTAGCCCACGAAAGCTTATGCTCTAATAAATTTGTTAGTCTCTAAGGTGCCACAAGTACTCCTGTTATTTTTGCAGACTAAATCATAGTTATTCCTTCTGACCTTAAAAATCCTGGCTGCACTGAAAACAAAGGGAGTTTGACCTCCTTAAAATGGGGTGCGGATTACACTTTATGAATACAGAAAACATTGCAAGGAGTCCTTCAAATTATGGGATCTGTGCCTTCCTCTCCTCCCCCATGACCGATATTTTCTCCTGACTGACCCTACTGCTGAGCCATGGGTTTTTTTGTTTGTGGATTTTGATGGAGGAGAATTTTGCTACATGTGTTTCACTGAGTCACTGCCAGTCCCCCTTATGCAAAGTGTCCCAGCAACAGTCCACAAACAACAATTCATGTGCCTATCAGGCTAGGCAGGGACAAGGTACAGACTGATGTAAAAAACAATTTTATGTTCACTGAGCATGCTCAGAATTAAATTTTCAATTGCTTATACTTTTTTATTTTTTAATTGTTCCCTTTAAAACAAGGCACTGTTTCTCAGGAAGGGTGCTGCACATCCTAATTGTCAAATGTCAAACTTTATCTATTTTATCTATCTAATTGTGTTTCCACTGGGAAAAGTATATACAGTAGAGGGAGGATAATCAACACGCCATTGATCCACATACTTAATCTGCATAAAAGGCTGGCTGTCACTCAAAGATTTAACTTCAAAGGAGAAGTGACATCTCCCATTTCTAAGGCTTCGTTAGTTTTACACATTATCCTATAGTACCTTTACATGTATGCTGTGAGGTATGATAATAAATAATCAGAAGCAAATTACAGTTGTCAAAGTAAATTAATGAAATGTGGTACATTTTACAATGTATTATCTTTGTTTGTTTGTTTACTTGACAATTTGCAAAAATTCAGTCATTTGCAATGGGTTTCCCAGTGAATTAATGAGATTAGAATATAGATTCTTTCAGATAAATCAAAAATAGCTGAGGAATTTTGCTCAAATGTCCAAACATTTTTAAAGAAATCTTCCTTGGGCATTGACCAGAGATGAAAAAGCTTCAAATCAAATATATATGAATGTTCTGGAAATGTATGAAAATGGCTAGTTATGATAAAGTCTTTTTCGTAGCTTTCTAGCAAATGCAAAAAGGCCGTCACTATACATGCCTGTGTTACATACACTTTTTAATCACAGGTGCTAAATGAATAAGATTGTATGAAGCTGATTATATTTGTTACTGTTTACAGGAACATAACTGACAGCTTTAGCAGTCACTTAGGTTTATTAGGCAAATGAACACCACATTTTTTAAAACTAACAATTAGCATGTGTCTAAGAAGCTACTACATCATTTTAAGGTATTAAGTGAAAGTAATAAAAACACTAAGTTACTGTACTAAAAGAAGCAGTAAAATAAAGCTTTTTCACAATTGTGCATGCATGTTTTTGTGACCTGCAGTGATCATTCTATTTCACTGTATCACCATTTAGAGATTAGAGCTTGATCTTGACCACTGAAGTCAATGATACATTTGCCATTGCTTTCAATGGGAGCAGGATGAGACGTATACTCCCCAACCATATAGTAGATTTCTAATGGCATCTGTACAGATAATTACAAGTTATAATCAGGGACAAATATCCTTAATATAAATAGGCTTTACTGCCGAGAGCTGCTCCGCGACCTACTAATTACATAGACAAGCCTTCCACAATAATCAGTAAAGATTTCTTCATAAATATTTAAAAAAAAGCCCTTCTTTCAACCATACCAAGTCCTTCAATACTTCCCCTTCCCAGAAAAATATGAGGAAAATAGATGAGACTTGCAGCTTGCCTGGGAGCTCGACAAATCAAAGCTCCATTGCACCAAGAATGGAAGCAGAGACCATACTGTCAACAGCCACCTCTCTTAAATCAGGGGACTAGAATAGCTCAAGCAGGAGCAGCGAACAGGTAAAAACCTCTAGTCCGCAAGCCATCAAGAAAATCAGCGTAGTCGGTCAGTTGTTCTGGTGGCTTCTCCTTCTGTAAGACTGACCTCAGTTTCCTCTAGGTTGAACGTCAGACAGCTAGGTCCAACCAAGCCCCAGGCTCACCCCAGCTTCATATAGGAATGGGATAAACTGCTCGGCTGCACAAATCAGGCCAGATGACATGGAGACATAGAAATGGATATCAACATACTGAAAGCTCCATAAACAATGTCTCAATTACTCACCTGAACTGGACACCTTCAGAGAAATCATGATTTTGCATTTTTATTTTAGCACCCTGGCAGCTCCTTATAATCAGCCTATGGTTATTCTTATAACTTGTAATTTCTGTACAAATACATTCTATAGGAGTCAGATTCTTACACACACTTGTTTAAGATGAAACCTTTATGAAAATAACTTTCTATTAAAACAGAACTATTTCTGAGTCCTTAACATTTGTAAAGTCTTCAGTTTTAAATAATATGCCTGTAATCTATGTAACTCCAAATGTAACTTCAAATACTGTGGTATAACCCTTGCTGTTGACTTGTTCTAGGGGTGTGTGATGGGGCGCGACTCACCATTGCGGTGGCTCCTGCTGGTTCTCCAGGGAATAAGCGTTGCACCCTCTTCTGATGGTGTCTCGCCCGCTGTCACCTCTGTTCCTGGACCCCGTCACTCCCAGGACTGTAGCTTATTTTCCGTGACACTGCCCTCCAGCTGTGCCACACTCTATGTTCCCCCGCTTCTGCAGGGACCTACAGTCTACTGTCCGGCCACTCCTGTCAGTGGCTCCAGCACCCTCTTTGCCCTTACATCAGGGCCTCAGTCTGCAGATCCCTGCAGTCTGCCAGGAGCTGCCTTTAGCTCTCTGGGTTTCTACCTGCAGCACTGCTCTGTCGACGGTGCTTGCTGCCCTCTGCCTGCAAGGCAGCCAGTCCTCCTCCCTTCTCAAGCTCCAGGAAGTGATTGACCGTGCTCTATTCTGCAGCCCTTCTTATATGGATTGGCCCAGCCCTGACTGGCTGCTTCTATAAGCCCTTCTGTGATTGGCCGCCTCCTGCACAGCCTCCCTAGGGCTGCTTTTAACCCCTTTTCTGCCAGTGAGGGGCATACACCTCATCACACACACTGCCACTTAAGACCTACCACCTAGGGGTGGGTATTACCTTTCCTGCTTCCCATGCAGCTGAGCCCTCACTGTATCCCTCTCCTGCCTCAGTTTCTCCACCAGGAGGAGCCATCTGCCTCCTTCCTCCAGGGTCTCAGTCCCTATCATGGCATGTTCTGCTCCTGTGTGTGTTCCCTTGTCCATCAGGGCCTTCTTATCCATCAGTTTCCTTCTAGATGTCGGAGATGGCTCCCCACCGGGTCCACAGTCATCACTGCTCCATCCCTCTGGACACTGTCTGATCCAGGCTGGATCTTGGGCATCTCTTTTTTATCCCACCTTTTCCAAAGGGGGCATATGGCCCTCTTCATGGCACCGGAAACAAACCCTTTGCCTCCCGTTGGCCACGGGTCTCCCATTGTCCTTTCCTTGCTCAGTCCCCCTGGGCTAGCTTCAGCCCTGCAACTAAGAGGGCACTCCTTCCTTAGGTGCCCCTGTTGCCCACAGGTCCAACACGCCCACAGGTCTCCTCCCTATTCTCCTCACAGAAGGGACTCCCTTGGGCTCTCACTCCTTCCCAGTCTTTGGGAGAGGCTTCTGTCCCCCACCCTGGTAGGGGCACACTCTCTTCCAGTGTCCATGTTGCCCACAGACAAAACATTCACTTGGCCCAGCCACCGGCACCCCGGCCCTGGTGCCTGGCTTCCTCTCTCACTCTCCACAGCCTCTATGGACCTCCTCTCGCAGCAGCTTGAACAGGTACAGCTGCTGCTCTGCTAGTCGGGTCATATAGGCCTGCAAGTACTCCTGGGCCTCCCATTATCTCTTTTGGGTTGTGAGCCTGAAGCCACCCTTGCTGCTTGTCGGCCCTTTTTCGCAGGGGCACTGACTGAGGAGTTCTGTCTGGGAAGGCACAAGAACCCTCTGCAAAGAGGGCCTCTGCATACCCCGACTCCATTGTCTCCCTCTTCTGTGTTCCTCAGTCTCTCAGTTCTGGGAAAGGCAATCATTCCCATAGTCCTCTATCCTCCCCTTATATCAGGGGTGACCATGTACTCGTGTTCTCCACCACATGTGATGGGGTGCAACTCACCACTGCAGTGCCTCCTGTTGGCTGTCTGGGGAATTAGTGCTGCACCTTCTTCTCATGGTGTCTCGCCTGCTATCACCTCTGTTCCTGGACCCACATCACTCCCGGGACCACAGCATTTTCTTCTGTCACACTGCCCTCTGGCTGTGCCACACTCTATGTTCCTCTCCTTCCAGGGGGACCCGCAGTCTACTATCCGGCCACTCCCATCAGTGGAAAACTGCAGTTCACTGTCTAGCCACTTCCTTCAGTGGCTCCAGCACCCTCTTTGCCCTTGTATCAGTGCCTCAGTCTGCAGATCCCTGCAGCCTGCCAGGAGCTGCTTTTAGCTCTCTGGGTCTCTACCTGCAGAACTTCTCTGTCCAGGATGCTTGATTCCCTCTGCCTGCAAGGCAGCCAGGCCTCCTCCCTTCTTAAGCTCCAGGGAGTGACTAACCCTGCTCTGTTCTGCAGCCCTTCTTATATGGATTAGCCCAGCCCTGATTGGCTGCTCCTACAAGCCCTTCTGTGATTGTCCGCCTCCTGCACAGCCTCCCTAGAGCTGCTTTTAATCCCCTTTCTACCAGTGTGGGGCAAATGCCCCATCACAGAGTGGCTGTGTTGTGTTTAGTGGCCTGTGATTACAGGAGGTCAGACTAGATCGTCTTTTGATAATTCTTGCCTTCAGCTCTATGACTCCATGATTTACATAAATATGGAGAATAGAATTAGAATCAATGTGCATACACTGTGCTACTTGAGAAGTTATGATTAAACAGGCATTCCATGGATAGTGGTGTACCTTCGAAGACTTGCTGCCTGAGAAATATATCAAAGTTTGTCATAGCACTTTGTATATTATAGAAAGTCCTACCCATTAAAATCTAGCTGTTCAGCTTGCTAAAAGACATCTTGATCTAAAGTCCACAGAAATGGAAGATAAAATTAAATCAGCCTTGAGCAACTATCCCTCAAAAAACCCTAAACATTAAATGGAAGAAATCAAATGAGATAATATATTTCAGACAGTTATTCTTGCTACATCCCATTGTTGAATATGGCCAAGAAGAATTGTAGAGAAATCATGTCAACATTACATTTCCCCAAAGCTTAGTAAAACCACTTTGCTGCTGATATCACCACTGGAGCTAACTGAAACTTCAAAGATGAAGTCAATATGTTGTTTGAGATAATGCTAATGGCATGCAAACAGCAACAAGAGTGTCCCAGAAGAGAACATACAGTATTTTAGTCTGGTGGTTTCAAGTATACAAGACGGCTTGGCATGATCTATACAATGAAGTGTTTATATATAGTACTTAACAGTTCACTTAAGTAACAGTGTTCAATGTCTATTACCTAGGACTAAATCCTGGCCATAGTGCATACCTAGTACAGAATTTGCTTAGTGTGGAGAGACACAGTTATCATGATAACTTCTACATATAAGGAAAGGAGAACCCTTTCCATGGCAGCTTTTTAGTGCCTACATGTCCACCAACATACTTACTACAACATCTGTAACTCCACCTTCCCAGTTGTCATTATCCCTTACGGAAACATTCACTAGAGGTTTTCATGGAAACCTCCTGATAGATTTTTTCTTCCAAACAATCTCATTGAATTGAATTGAATAGAAAATTTCATAGGATGGTTCAGAAACATACAGAAAGCAAAATGCTGTCTAACTTCAGGAGAGACAGTGCTTCCCCTTGTTGTGTGTTTGTATTTAATAAAACATGATGTCAAATAACTAAATGAGTTGAAGTTTTATTTGAGTAAGAATTAAGCAATACTGAATATAGTCCTTTAAAGAATACAGAGAGGAAACATACATACTAGCTCTTTGTAACTGGAGAAGTGATGGCAGCTTTACTTCAGTTCACTTCTATCATCTCAAAATCCACACTTTGCATACCAGTTTAGAACAGAGAAAATCCTCTCCCATGCTTTTTTCCAGGGTTGATTTTACTGACATTTTGCTTACTTTGAATATTCTCAATGTAATTTAATCAATACGATAATTACATCTGTAACAATATTCAGCTCTTAATGACTTAGACATTGATCAACACATCACTTAATGGTCTGCTGTTACATTGATTACAGAACACAGCTGCTATACTATGCTATTCCTTGTCCATTTTCTCAGTTACTAATTTTATCAATTATAGTGCGTTTGTCAAGCACATCATTTTGTCCATTACAACACACATCTATAATAACAGACATCCCTTTATATACTATGGGGTATTAACACAAGAGAAACCAAGAAAAAAGATGACCTATTGACCATGAAGCTCTTTTCACATTATCTGGTTTACATAATTGATAAATTAAAGCATCTTTTCATCTTATTAATCACAGAAAACACCTGCTACGGATCAGTTACATTTGGGAATTTGGGCTATGTCAGAGTAAAAGCAAAATGGTTCAGTACAGTTCTATTGATTGATTACAGACATTTTCCTGATCATTGGTTTCACACAAAGCACTGGGGTCAGCTACATTTCAGCTTAGGTTCCATTTAAATACAAAGGATTATAAACATCAGAACTTTGGTTCATCTGCAGAGTCAAAAGGGTTATGGATAGTTTATTTCATTTACTAACATCCTCCATCCTTGACAAACTTTGACTCACCTGGGAGAGATGAAGTGGGCCAAGTAGACTGAAAACACTTCCCAACTGACAGCTCTGAAAGAGAATTGCGAGCCAGTTAGAAAATACAAAACAAAAAAAGAAAGAAAGAAGAAAGAGTCAGTTTTATCTGAACATGTTATCCTTTGTCTATATAAATTATTTAAATTGTTAGTGGGAAAACCACATTGGTGGCCATTAATCAGTCAAAGCAATTCAAATGTAGTCAGGAGCTGATGAAAGACCTATAACAATAATTCTCTGTTCTGCTTATTCTGAACATGAAACTGTATAATGTGTTATTTTTATTTCAATTTAATGTATATCTCCCTCTGTCATAAGTTGAATAAAATTTGTTTTGAACACAAAACTCTGAAGTAGACTCCGACACTTCTGACAATGAAGGTTGATTTTTTTATAATTTTCACATTTATGCCAGAAGAATTTAGAGATGCTCTTTTACTGTTTTCTCTATGAACAGCTGTCTCAGGAATAAGAAGAGGGATCCTACTGGCTTGTCCGTAGTCAGGCAGAACTCCCATTGGCTCATTTCTGAGCTCAGACCATTTTAGTATCAGTAATTCCATTGATTTTAGTGGAGTTACTTTACATTTGCACTGGTGTGAATGATAGAACAATCAAACCTTTCGTATTTTCTTTGTGATGATGGATAAGTTTCCATGAAAAACACAATTTTGAAATTGGGAGGGGAGGTGTCAACAAATCTGAACCACTTCCAACATGAAAATGCAGATGCTAGAGGAAATGAGTCTGTTCCAATACCCTGAATCGGAATATCCCTGGACTTAAGTGAAATTCAGAATGGGTTTCAAACTTTGTTAACTCAAATAGTGGGCAAAACCAGCATCCCAGAATAAAACGTAAGACTGGATTCAAATCCAGCTTTGAACCTTATGGCTAAGTTCCATCGTTATTTTTAGAATGTGGACACACTACCTGAAGCCCTCAGCTTTATACCTTGCACTATCCAGCTGCGCAGCTCTAAGCTACTTTTGTTTAAACTTGAGCGCTTACCATTTGAGAGAAAAAAATGGCCACAATCATTATTCATGAATTGAGAATTCAATTTCTGTGAAGGAATTTAAATAGTGAGCAAGGATAGTTATCGTTCTGATATTTGATAAATGGAAAAAAGATTTAGTTATCCTGAGGTAAGATTACTTTTCAGAGACGATGACATTTATTACCTCAAGGACATATTTCAACATATCTCTATCCTTTATTCAGAAGTGAGAGTTCTGTTCATCTGAGAAGAAGGCAATTGCATTATATTTTTGTCTGCTCGGATGGGGGTGGGCAATTGATGTATTTCTGAGGGAACATTTGTGGAATATGAGCGAGTGCATTCTATGGAGGGTAAGCAGTTTATCCAATGATCCTTTCCCCTTACATCTTTTCAGTTCTACAGTAAACAATTCAAGCTATAACGTGTGTCTGCTGAGCCCTAAACACACAAACATTGCATCTAACAGAAAAAAAAAAGTTGAGTGATATCAACACCCCTCCACCCCTCAAAACAAAAAGCAAGGCACTAAAAATTGCCCATTGTAATCAATGGTGGAATTCCTCAATTTGTATGATGGATGAAACGAAAATGACACATTTTCAGGGTGCTAGGTGGGTACAATGTGATTAACCCACTATCATTTCACTACTCTATTCTTTTATTAGATTCCCATATTTGTGCAATGTGTTTTACACATAAATTCTTCGGGGGTGAGGATCTAATGAACTCATTGTGCCTTAAGGCCGGGGGAGCCAGCTTTAAACTTCCATCATGGAACCCCAGGAACCCTGTCAGCAGTTGCTGCAGTATAATGTACTGATTTAGCACATCTTTCCCAAAACCAGGGGCGGCTCCAGAAAGGGGCGGCTCTATGTATTTTGCCACCCCAAGCACGGCAGTCAGACGGCTTTCGGCGGCGCGCCAGCGGGCGATCTGCTGGCCACGCAGATTCGGCGGCATGCCTGCGGGAGGTCCACCGGTCCCGCGGCTTCAGCGTCCCGGGCGCCAAATTGCCGTCGAAGCCGCAGGACTGGCAGACCTCCCACAGGCATGCCGCCGAGGGCTCCCTGATGGCCGCCCCCCATGGCTTGCCGCCCCTGGCTCCAGGCACCAGCGCAGCAAGCGCGTGCCTGGAGTGGCAAGCCGTGTGGGACTGCCTGCCAGTTGCTCTGAGGCCGGCCGTCAGGCCGCCTTTGGCAGCATGCTTGCGGGAGGTCCGCCGGTCCCGCAGCTTTGGCGGCAATTCGGCGCCAGGGACGCCGAAGGCGCAGCACCAGCGGACCTCCCGCAGGCATGCCGCCGAAAGCTGCCTGACTGCCGTGCTTGGGGCAGCAAAAACCATAGAGCCGCCTCTGCCCAAAACTGTACTGCTGTTTCTTCCTCCAGTGCTGCTCAGTTTTCAGGCTGTGTTGACTCCTATTTGTCTACTACTTTCCGCTGTCACAACTTCCCCTGCTGGTTGACTTTCTGCTATCAGAATCCTAGTGCCTTTATTTCTGTTAGTGATAGGCAGTGGTGAGGCCATCCCAGAAAGTAGGCCTAATAGAAGCAGAAACAAGACAATCTCAGAGAAGAGTAATAAGCATATGCTGAGTGGACAGTTGCCTGTGAATGGAGAAGCTGAGGCAGGACACCTTTGAAAACACTGTAATAGGTCAGAAATTCTAGGGAAGCTGAGGTAAGTCAAACAATCATGTAGACCTAGGTGGGAATTTTCTGATGAACTGTTTTTTTGTTTTGGTTTTGTTTTTTTTAACCCCCCAAAAGCCAATAAGCCAAAAACTGAAACTGTTTGTGAAACTGGGTTGGATTCAACAAATCTCCTGACTCAAACACTTCTTGGATTTTTTTTTTAAATTGTCAAAACGTCTTGTTATGACATTTTTGAACAGGGAAGTTTTGGTTTTATGAATTTAAAATTTCAAAACAAAAAATTGTTTCCAAATTTTAGTAAATTTAGACTAAAACGGTTTAAAAAGGTCAAAATCAAAACAAAGTTTCAATTGACCCACATGGAATGTTGTCCGTCCCCCACTCCCGCCCCAGTTTGGTGGGTCTCAAAATATTTTAGGATTTTGACCTTGTGTGACATGAAAAGTTTTGAAATCTGAAAATTTCCTGTGGGATGGGAAAATCGTTTCCCACCCCACCCAAGTATCAAGGCTGGCACATATTTAAGCCAGGGCCTGTGTTTTCTCAATCAGCACAGCCTTTTGGAATGGCCAGGACCCAAAACCTTCTCCTTCATGACAACATAATCCTGAAGTTAGTGAGGGGGAAATAAACTGTATTTATTTTCACCTGTCTCATTTATGAAGTTATTTTAAAGGGGTTATTAAAGCGATTAACTGTTTTTCCAAGTGTATTTATAAATTATTTAGGAGTCTGAGATTGTTCTAGTATTTCATATTATCAAAGGGTATTTTTTCTATGCAACCATTTCACCATTATACATTTTAGACAAGTTGGTTTTCACCACTTTTTAATTCCAAACTTTTGCCTAGTGAGTTTTTAACATTATGCAGGTTAATTGTGTGCTGCATATGTCTGCCTTATTCCAATATAAGTTTTAAATATATTTATTCAAGACTATTCCCACATTTTGGACAGTGATTAATTTAATAAAACATTATTATAGAACTGACTTCAATATTTTAATAAGCAAATTACAGTTCCAGTAAAATGATATTACCTTAAATTCAGTTGGCATATCTGAATGTATTTTAAGAGCAAATATACCAACCCCAGTAATTTCTCTAAAAAGAGAGGAAGGAGGACAACCTTACATTATTTTGGAGAGAGAGATCTCTCTTCTCAACTAAAACTGTAACTTGCATTTAATTATAAATCATATTTTGACCCCTTCCCTACAATTCCACAAACTAAATCTAATCTTCATGAAAATTTCTCACATGAAGTTCTCTTGTGATAGGATTTTTTTTTTCCTTTTGCCAAAAGCGAAGCACCTCAGATAAGATGTTTCAGTTCTGTGAAAATTAACAAACGGAGGATTCGCTCTTTAAAAAAAAAAAAAAAAAAAAAAGTCTTGGGGTGAAATCCTGGCCCTATTAAAGTTCATGGGATTTTTGTCATTGAAATCAATAGGATCAAGAATTTCAGCCTTGATTAGGTGGGTGGTGGGGAAGGCACCGGGTATAAATTTCAATATACTCCTCTGCAAAAGGTATAATTATTTCAAACCTCACAAGATTTTTGCTAGACTAATTTAACGTTAATGTTTATATGTAATATGTGTTAAGGTTCTGAGAAGGAAGGCTCTATACACAGTGGGACAGCTTCATTCTTGCTGTTACCTCATGAAGTCAAAGTAACATCAGACATGAGTACAGCCCCAAAAGTGCAAATTAATTATTATAAATAATGCATTCCACCTACTATGAAAGGTAATATATACATCCTTTCCTCATTCTTATCTATGGATGATAAATATAAATCCTAATAAATATTGTTTGAGTCTTGAATATTTGCCTTCTTTATGGATTTAACCTGAATTGTAAGCATTCATGAGATGATTACATCATACTGTGAAATATTTTACAGTTAAAGTGGGCTACCCAGTGACAAATGAATACTATATTTAATTAGTAGTATTATGTCTTCTTTGTAAATCCGTTTTCTTCTCTCTGGATCTTGCATGGGACTGCTACAGAAGAGAGTATCAGCAACTGGTCCTCTCAGATCAATATCAAACTGAATGAATGGAATTTAGACAATTATCAAGTTGTGTCCCCATGAAGGGAGTTTTAGAGCTACCACTGTCTCGCAGGCAGCCATAGCAGCTCCATCACAAGGTTGGTTTGATATCCAGATCAGGGCAACTGTGCACAGTGATTCTGAGTGATAGCCCAGACGTACAGTGATAAAGGAATGAATGTGTTCAAGGAGGATCCAAATCATACAGAGGCACAGATCAATGGGAAGGAAAAGTATTTATGTGGGGAAATAAACCAGCATTTCACACTGCAGTGGAGAAAGAGAAGTCTGCTGGATTTCTGAAAATGGACATCGGTGACATGGGCCAAGTTTTAAAAAGCAACCAGTGATTTTGAATACCCAACTTAAGCAGCTTTGAAGAGACCTGTTTTTCAGAAAGTGCTGATCACCAGTGCTCTAAAATGTAAGATGTCTTGAGTTGAGCTCTCAAAAAGGTGAAGAACCCTAAATCACTTGGCCATGAATCTTAAAAAGGATAACTAATTTACAGTAAATGAAGAAGGAGGTACCATAAATAGATCTGCCTACTTTGGCCTTCATTAAAGGATGTAGAAAAAAGGAAAACAATCAAATCTATGTAACTGAAGTAGAAAGGGACTGGAGGTTGGTCTGAGCAAAATTAGTCAGAGCCAGTGTCAAATCCAGAATTTGAACCCTCCCCACAAAATTTATGGAAGGGAGTTTGATACAGGTCTGGATTTCTGGTTTATCTCAAATATCTGTCTCTCTCTCTCTCATACACACACAGAGATTAGATAGAAAGCTTTATGAAGACTAGTGAAACATGTCGCTAATCAAGGAGGGGATAATTTTGAATAACAGTATCAGTACTGATTAATCCTAGTTTATCTTTTGCCCTGAAAAATTATTGAATTGTTCTATGAGTGACAGTATTGCTGGAAATGAGTTTTCAAGATCAGACAGAAATAAAATGATCATCTGCTTAGAATTCTAATTTTTTGTTTAAAGTCTGCAACCAGCAGACTTATGACTGTGATGCCCCTTCAAGATTCAGCAAAGATATAAAGGGCACATAAGGGCTAATGATAATACATATGTAGGACTGTATTTTCATGGAAAGGACATAACTGCAGTTAACATTATTGCTACTTATCTAGCGGCTGATCTTAATTATCACAAAGTGCACTAAATTTCACTGGGATTTGAGGACATTCACTACCTCCCAGGGGGCATTCAGAACCTTCCAGAATCCAGCCCTTAAAAAGATCCAAAGGGACTGTCAGTCTAACCTTGATCACAGGTTACATGGCATTCTGGGGCACATAAGCTACAAAAAGCTGCCAAAAGCTAGTTGCCTATCAAATCAACCTTTTTAGGAAATGTTAGCCTGGTTTATGGGCGTTGGTGTGAAGGGGGAAATGCACTATGGACTCCATGCAGTAACCATGGTTTTTGAAAGGGATAGCCTTGCAGAGCCACTTGAGGGTGAGAAACTCATGTTAAATGAATGGTCTGGCTCTGCATAGCCTCAACTTATATCCCGAAACCTCTGCTCCCCTGATCAGGATAGTCCTCCTTTTCATTACGGTGGAGCACTAAGGTTGTATCAGGGTTTTCTGTTGTCCAGGGCAATGATTTGTTAATATGTTCTAAAATCATTTGAAAATAATAATGCTCAAATTGTATTCAAGTTAGAAAATAAGATCTACAGGGTACGATGAGCCAGGAAGTTGCAGGGCTCTCTCCTCTTGTCTTTAATACTGATTGCCCTGAAGTTCTCTCCCTGTCTTGCCTCCCTAGGTGAGTTCCAGAGCTCCATAAGTCCTTCATATGCCAACTGAGCTGGGCTCTGGACTTCACCCGAGAAGGAGGAGATGAGCAACACCATATAGTGTAGACTGTCTCCTCAGAGGAGGCTGTTCACCCTTAGGTGCAGAGTGATTCTACAGCTACAGAGCCCATGAAGACTGCCAAGCAACCAGGGCTCATGAAACACAGAAACTCTAGTGTGCAGTACTGAGCCTTGTAATCACTTCCAAAAGACTTTGCTCCCTCTAAATACAAATGGTTCTGTCTATCCTTGTACCTCATCAATGGAATACCTGGATGTCATTTCAGATAGCTACTCTTGATGACCCTGTGTAATTTTCGTTATCATGGGCGTCCTTCAAATCCTTACTATTGTCTTTCTGTGTATACACTATTCACTAAGTAATCTAATTACATTAATAAGGCAGGCAGCCTTGATGGGAGGAAGGGGGGGAATAGAAGTGTCTGTATTAATGACAGATTCATCTTAATTATCAAAAGTTTTCTTCTGGATATACTTAGATGGAAAAAAGCAAAAGCTAGCTTTTCCTATTTCATTTTCCAGTTCTTTAGCGCATAGCATTTCAGATGGAAGGCTCTCAGTGAAGAGTCAAGAATGATTTAATGTCCTCAATAAACTCTAAGGGAGAATTAAACTTGATGTGAGAATTTTTGCATGTCTTGTCTAACCCACTGGATTTAAGCAAGCATATCATACCAAAGTGACAAAAATTATATGGAATTTTTTCCATAGCATTGTGATCCCCAATAAGAGTTATGAGCTATTAAAATTGAAGTTTGAAGTACTTTGCAGCAGCAGTCCTGATGCAGCTCTGAACTCCTATCTGGTCGTTTTTAGTACATTTATACTCTTACAGAAATTCCTTCGACAAATTCTCCATCTCTTCATTGAGAAGCAGGGAGAAATGTGCATACACATTTTATAAGTAAAAGAATGTCAGATGATTTGGTGAGCAGATGTTTGCAGATGGAGCAGGAGGAAGGGAGAGCAGCTTCTAATCTCAGTGGTGATACCTTTTCATATTGCTACTGTTATTTTAATCCATGTTTTCTAGACCTTTAGATGCAAAGAAAAAAAGAATCACAGCCACCATGGCCAGATGGTACCAAGTCAGAGTCTTTTTCAGAAGTGTCTTAAATAAATCTCTTATATAGCAACAAATGTTTCTAATGTTGGATAGCTCAAACAACTCAAAATAAATTCAGTAATTGAAGATGACTATGGCTATCTCCCAGATTTCTACTGTCTTCATTGTGGTCTAGTCTAAGGCTGAAAACCAGAATTCTTAGGTTCTGTGCCTGAACCTGCCACTTGCATTTTGTGTACTGATGAAAACACAGTCTTCTCTATAGTAGTTAGTACTCTGCAGTCTCCTTTCATTTCCCTGTAGACATCTTTGCCACCTCTCACAACTTGACCCTATATGCTCCCCCTGGCCATACACTGTAAAGTGTCATCGAGGCAACAGGAATATGACTTGCACTATAGGAGAGGAGAGGTATTTTAAAAATGAAAACATGAAGAGTAAGAAATGGGATATTGGAATGAAATTGTGGGTAGAAGAAAACACAGGCACAGTTATTTGCTGTGAGCAATTCTGCCTCCAAAATTGGAGGCTGGTTTGGAACCTGGCTGAAACGGAGGCCTAATGTATTGATATTTTCAGAACATTAAGCAGGAAAATTATTTCATCTTGGGTTACAGTAGCTGGTGAGTTACAGTAAGTTGTAACTGCGGTAGGTTGCAGGAGAATGTTCTCAGAGCCTAGTGTATTACAGACACAGTATATACATTTAGAAAAACGAGGCAGTGACATGCATTAACGACAGATGATTATGAACAAATGTATTCCCTGAGGCCACTAAAAAAATCAAGAATGAACATGAGCAATAATTCTCTCATTTGTTCCGGCTGGTTAAGAAAGAATCCCAAAAGCATTCTCTCTCTCTGTAACTTGTACAATAGTAACTGATATGATTTTGGCATAGCAGGGTTTTTTTTTTTTAAAAAAGATCAGAAAATTCACATGATGAAGAGGGTCAAAGTCATGGAAATACAGTTTTTTTGTTTAATTCCAAAAAAAGCTACTCAGAAATCATGGGTATTGCACTGTGTGTCATTCCTAGAGTAAACAACAAGAAGGTATTGTAATAACAACCATTTTGAATGTAGGAGTTCTGCCACAGCATCTGTCCTATGTAAACTTCACCTAACTCTAACAAATTCCATGAATGGAATAGTATCCATTTCTTTTGCCTAATGTTTGAGGCTCAGGTTTTCAAAGGGGTCTAAATGAGTTACATCAAAAATCACACTGCTAGTCAATGGGAATTGAACATCTATCTACTTTTGGCCCCTTCAAAAATCCCATCCTGAACAAATGCAAGCAATGAGAGCTAGTGAGATATTCTCTTTTGAAGAATTAAATGTTTGGAGTAGCAGGGACTGAGAATATGAAAAACAACGAGAATTACATTTTTCAAAGATCAACGCAATCTTTGCCATTATAATTAGATAATATATTCTTAATCTAATTAAAGTGTCTGAGTAATAATAGGACTCATTATGAAGTTTGCATTTCCTCCATAAGTAAATATGTTATTTACTTATTACAAAAGCGGGTTACATTATACTTAGGGCATTATGATTAAACAATTAGTTGGCATGCTGTGTTAGCTCTTCCCCTATTTCATTTTTACTTATTACAATTCTTTTTTTTTAAATGTACTGTTGTCAAAGGCTTAGTGTAGTCTGTTTAAATCACCTATCAGTCATATCCATGTGCCAGACAGTATTTTACAAAATGATTATTTCAGTGAGTTAATGTTATATAGCATTATAGTAATATAATAGGAATATGGCTAAGTTTGCAGCCATCCCCTTGGGCTTTTAAGTGAGTCTTGTCCTCTTCTTGGGGCTTAGGCCACTTTTCTTGTGGCCATTGGCAGAAACCCAGGTCCATCCATTACTCTGGGTCCCAACCCAGGGAACCTGTAAACAGCAGCCATGTACCACTGCATTCAGTTTGCTGCTGCTATTCCTTGGCTCTTTTCCCATGTAGCCCCTTTCCCTTCACCCCTTACCTCAGGGCTGCTGTTTTCAGGTCCTCTTCTTCCTCTCGTCCTCCTGTGACCAACTAGGAGCACCCTTCCTTGTGCCCCGGGTCCCTGCCAGGAACTGACCTGCTTAGGCTCAGCAGCAACTTTTATCTGATCCATCTGGGCTCTGATTGACTGCTTCTACGCATCATTTCTAGGCAGGCCTCGAGGACCCACTTTCACTGCTTCTTTCCTGGGGTGTTGTGGGGTAGGATGGCGGGACCTCCACTAAAGGGCCAGGTATATCCCATCACAAAACTTGCATACACTTACATAACCCATACATCATGCATGTGCCATCCTTGCTCTTGCAAGTGTTAACTAACTGATCACCCATCACCCTTAGCCATATTTGGTATATTCTGTGCTATATACATATTGCATTTTCACACCACACACTCTTTTCCTGACTGGTTACATTTTTTTAAAGCAAGCTTTGGTCATGCAACCCTCCATTCATATTGTTATCTATACAGCTTAATGCTTTGGCCTAGCCATTTTCCTGTTTTTCCTAAATTTTATCTGTCTGCATGGCCTTATTCATTTGCTCCATCACCCTTACTCACTTGTTTTACTGTTATCTATATATAGCAGACTACTCACACAGCTCCTGTTTACCCAGTTTCTTTTATCTGCCTCCAATACTTTGATTCTTCAACATTGTGAACAAAATAATGAGATGACCAGCTATTCTGCTGTCACTGCCATTGGGGTCCTTAAAAAAAAGAGACT
The DNA here is from genome assembly GCF_002925995.2 of Terrapene triunguis. Lineage (NCBI taxonomy): Eukaryota > Metazoa > Chordata > Testudines > Emydidae > Terrapene > Terrapene triunguis. The sequence continues at coordinate 12,879,299 of NW_020664530.1, forward strand.
TTTCAGGGAAAAATTAGCAGAGACAGAGCTCGAGCGCAAAAATTGCTGATGGAAAGAAGAAGGAGCGAGTTTCACCATACTGGCTGCCATCCCCACCATCTCCTGGGATCAGCCATGACATCATTGAGCCTTCATTGTCCTGATTCTAAGAGATGTCCTGACCAGACCGGGCCAAGAGAGGGATCCAGATGACATTGTCACCTCCACTGGCTTTGGCTTAATCCCAACCACCACCTGGAATGTAAGACTGTTTCATCCTTCATCCTTGAGTGTCCTTTCTCTTCCCCACCTTATTACTTTTCTTTCTTCCCTTGCTCTTCTGTTGCCTTCTGTTGAATAAGAGTCTGGCTACTATGGCCAGAACTGTACAGTAGACATACACCTCGGGAATGGAGGTTATCCGTAACTCTGAAATGTTCGTAACTCTGAACAAAGCACGGTTCGGTCTCCAGGTCCAGCAACTGACACTCCAAGCCAGGCTTCAGCAACAGCTGAGCTCCCTCCTCAGCTCTGGCAGGGCAGCTTCTTTCCCTGGGTTGGACTGAGTTTTCAAGCTTGGCCCCCTTCCGGCCATGTGTGTGTGTGTGTGTGTGTGTACGTGAAAACAGCATGTCCCCCTCCCAGTGGGGCATGGGGGAGGGGGGAAAGCAGCGCAGACCCCAGTGCTGCTCCTGCTCTGCTCTGCTGGCTTCAGCTGCCTTGGGCTGGCAGCCCCAGCGTTCACCTCTTAGCTGTAAGAACCTGCCCCACGGGTGGGGGTGGGGGTCGGGGTCGGGGTGGGGACAGGCAGTCCAGATATGTCTACCTTTAAGATGCAATGCAGGCACAGTACAGTATTTGGTATTTTTTTTCTTGTGTTTTGTCTCTGTTGCTGCCTGATTGGTTACTTCTGGTGTCACATGGTGTCCTGTTGACTGGTCAGTCCATAACTCTGATGTTTGTATCTTTGAGGTTCTACTGTATATTTTGCAACTCAGTTCTAAGCCTGTGACTGGAAAGGCAGTTAAAAGTAATGCCCTAAACAGCCCAATGCTGGTACAACTTTGCCAGGTCTTGGAAAGGCTGATAAGACTGTGTGCCGGGCCTGTGTTTTTCCAGCAGTGAGGTTGCAGCTGAGAGTCAATACCAGAAACAGAAGCTGCATTTTCTATCTTGCTGTTTTTTCCCCCCCTCTTCTATGTGTTTTTCTTGTTTGGTCTTCTAGGGAAAGGGATCAGATTTTAACAATGACAGCAGCAACAAAAACAGCTTCAGCCCATTTCAAATAACTTCTTCTCTTTTCCTCAAAAAGGACAGTTAATACCATCTTTGATACCATCTAAAAGACTGTCCAACAAGGATTTTTCATTCTAAAGACTCTCTCCAGCTAAAGGGAACAAGACACACAGTTAAAATGAAAACCTTATTTAATACTGTATAGAAAAAGAAGGAAAAAATAGTTATAGCATTTGAAACTTATCTTTATAGCCCATGTTAAAAGGGCTCACACATAAACTTCTCTCTGCCTTTAGGTTCCAGGAGAAGATTTCCCATGTCAAAAGGGCTCAACCATTTTTTTTTTATATTGTGTTTGCTCTAATGATAATTATACATGTTAGCTGCTGTCTTCCTCCTACCTCCTGTTTCACTGATACAGAACCATGGTCAGCTTTCAAATAATGGTAATCATTTTACTATTGGGTTCTTGAACTGGGGCTCCTTCTTCCCACAAGATACCAGAGCATCCCCTGCAAGTCAAAAATTTACCAATTTTCAGCAGTGCAAGTAGATTTTAATTCTTACAGTTACACATAGGCAATTCATGGGAAGGACAAAAGGGGGGGGGCACCAGCTAAAGGAGGGGGCACCAGCATGGGGCCTCTGTGCTCTCACCATCCCTCCCCATCCCACATTACCTGGGGTGTGGGTGGTGGAGGGGGGGCTCTGTCCTCCTACAGCGCTGGATACTGATTTCTGAACTGCAGGGCTCTCCTAGGAACTGCAGCAGTGAAAGGAGCAGAACATGGAGCGGCCCCATGCCAGCAGCTCCTCTGGCACTGCTGTACCGCCCCAGCCCTTCTACACAGCTGTGTCTCCTCTCTGGGGTCTTTATCCGCTGGGGTGTGTATCCAAAATCAGTATCCACAGGGCTCTCCTGTGAACCACAGTGGTGAAAGGAGCAGAACGTGGGGCTGCCGGGTAACCCCACACCAGCAGCTCCTCTGGTGCAGCTGTACCGCCCCCAGCCCTGTCCCCCAGCAGGGCTGTACAGACCCCAAACAGGAGACGCAGCTGCATGGAAGGGTTGGGGGCAGGGCTGGGGGCAGTATGTTTTGCTCCTTTTGCCACTGCGGTTCCCAGGAGAGCTCTGCAGTTCTGAAAATATGTCTTTCCGGTATGGTGTACCAGCAATAAATATCTTAATGGTACGGCATATCTGACCATACCTGCTTACTTGCACCACTGCCAATCTTCCAACTGCTGCAGTGTTGTAATTTTACTAGTCCACCTTTTGTATCTTACCACTTTTAGTTAGTCTATCGAATATTCTGCTATCTTTTAATGAAGAATTTAGTTCACAAATGTTTTCTGTGTTAATAGTCTTAGCACTACTAAACTGAAGATTAAAATACAGATGAGCTGAACTGCTTGAAGAAAACATCTTCATTTAATGAACTGGCTTATCATTATTGTACCTTTATTGCATAATTTTAAAAATGTCCTTTCTGTGCTGCAAATATTCTGTAGCAATGCTAACTCTGGCTTTAAAATATTTCTGAAGATTATTCTGACTAAGCAGCAATGTCGTTTCAAGGTAAAGGTGATCTGGAGTCAGAAGCCCTTGGTTTTATGCCTACCTGCAATCGCTACAGATTCCTTCATTGCATTTATCCTACTTGTGGATCTCATCATCGTTAAATTGTTTTTGAATTCTACAAACTCTTGGACTGAATGGTATCTTGTGGCAGTTAGTTTCTCAGGTTAATTATGCCCTTTGCAAAAAAAAAAAATTCCTTTCGTCAGTTTTAAATGCATTTGCCTTTTGATTTCCTTGATTATCTCCTTGTTCTTCCATTATTAGAAAGTATAAATACACCACCCAATCTATTTTTTCTGCTCATTCATTATGTTACATAACTTGATCATGTCTCATATTTTTCGACTCTCAGTGTAGCAAACCTAATATTGTCTGTATATCTTCATTTGGATTTCCATTCAAGCAGGGAATGCTCCACTCCCTTCTTCCAAAGGATGGCAACACCCTCATGGTGTTGTCCATCATCCCGTCCAGAAAACAGCAAAGTTTCTCCCAAGGCTGTTAATCTTCCTGATCCCGTCCATTTGTTCTCGCTGAAACCCAGGATGTGTAAACTGTAGCGTCTCATCTCTGCTGTGACCTGAGCTAGCTTCCCTGTTTCGTACATTGTATGTACATTCCAAAAAACAAGTTTGGTTTTTGTCTTGGCATTGAACACTTCAGTCTTCATGCCAGTGGCTTCCTTTTGGCTTTCACCACTGGCAGTCATACAGGGTATTGGCGCTTGAAGGCCATCACACACAGTAATGGTGGATTTCTCCACCGCTATTTCCGTAACATATTTTGTATTTTATGGGACAGAGTGGTTATAAGAGCCAGACTGAAAGGGAAACACAGGAAACTGATTCCATCACCAGACTAGCAATAAGATGACACCTGAAGGCAAGCAAAAATGAGGCCGCCTGAAAACAACATGCCAAAGAGCTGTGGAAGCTGAGCAGAAAAACCTGGGGCACAGCTGGGGAACATTGAAAGACTTGCCAGAAACAGACAGCAGTGGAGGAGCTTCATCACTGCCCTAAACACCAGAGGCGTAAGAGGAAAATGATGATGATCCTCATTTGGAAAAAAAATAATTCCTCTCATTCCTCTAGTCTTTTTTTTATTTTGTCATCCACATGTGGATTACGTCTATTTCTGTTATATATTTTTGATATGGGGTGACCAGAAGTAAACACAATCATTCCAATTGAGTGTATAGCATTGTTTTACACAGTGGAATTAGAATATTTTCACTATTATTTTTATATCATTCATTTTACATATGTATCCCAGCAGCACTCAATATGCTAGGCCCTGTCCAAACACAAATGAAGATACAGTCCTACCTGTGCTTACAATGTAAGAGGGCAAGCAATGTATGAATGAGATGGTAGATGAGGACACACTATACATATCGTCTCTTAAAAAATATAAACTATCCCCCTTTGGCTGCTCTGTTGTGTCCTTTTTGTTGGCTAATTTCTCATATTGTATTTAGTTTATATAAAGACATCAGTATCCAAAAATTCAAAATAAAACTCCAAGTGAAACTTTGTACATGTTTTTTGTCAAGAGAAAAATTCCCTGGACCAGATCTTCTAAGTCCCTGACTTCCATTCTTCTAACTTGGGTGAGAGAAATGGAGTTTCAGCTGCTTGTTTCCAGCCCCATCGTCTCCTGATGGTTTTGGAGGCAGTCAACTGAAGCTTCCTCCTCCTAGATTTTCAGGCATGGTTAGATCGTCTATTTTTCATATGGAGTCTGTAGGAATAGCCAAGACATAGTAGGTCAACTTCACCATCCCTTTCTGCAGCAGCAGGATCCCAAAGGCTTAACTGGGTGCAATTTTTGCTTTTGTCATTCTGTGTTGCTGAGACGACGCTGAACATGGTAGGTGGTAAAGGGGAATTGTGTAAGTTGTGCCCTGGTTGTGCTTTTTGGGGGAAGGAGGTCATTAGGCAAATTTCACATAACAGTGGTAACATTATATGAATGTATGTGTTTCAGAGGAACACTTTGGTGCTGGAGGGACAGGTTCCTCTGTGAAGTTCGGATGACTGCATTCTCCATAATGATGGCATTACGTGGCTGTGACACTCTCTTTCACTGGTTTTTACGATACGCATCCAGTGAAATCAGTGTCACTTTTACTGGATGAGAAGGTTATGGTTTGCATATTACAGGTGTCTTCAGTTCTTATAAAGACAAACACTAGAGACAGAAAGATTGCAAAATAAATAAGTAAAATTCCCGACTGGGTATCCTATTGGTCAATAAATTCATTAAGAGGAATAGTTCACAAGGTCTTCAACTCCAGGAAAATAACAATCATACAAGTTCTATAATTAGAAACCTAGGGCCAAATTTTGCCTTTAGATTTAACACTTTTTCCCTTCAAAAGACTATACAAACATTAAATAGATCCTCACAACACTCTGTGAGATTGTAAATTGGAATTTCATTACTAATGGGGAAAATGAGAAGATATGTAACTTGTCAAGGGTATACATGGAACTAGTATTGGAACCAGGATTGGAACTCAGGAGGTTTTGATTCCTAGTACTACACTAATACCACTCATCAATAAAAGGCAGAATCTAGACCTTAATTGAAAATGTAACTGATCATGTAAGCACTTGTTTATTGTGTTGGGAATTTGAACGTGATCACCATGAACAATATGATTTTAAAAAATGCTTGGTAACTTTGTGAACTGTATATTTTTCTAACCATATTTTTTTGATGAAGTAGAAATAAATGGAGGGGTCATGCAAACACCACCTTGTTTTAAAAGTTCTATCTTGCAAAGGCATTTTTGCAAATAAGGAAAACAGACAAGAAGATATATTTGCACTAGAAACAAGTTGACTGTTCTGTAGTTATGAATAGAGGTGGTTGGGAAGTTTTTTATAATGTTTTTTGTTGAAAAATTTTGATATGTCAAAATCAAAACTGTTTGTGAAACTGGGTCAGTTTTGATGAATGAAAAATGTTTTGAAAAAAGTTTTGAAATTTTCAAAATGTGTTGGTTTTGAAATTTTGTAGATGAAATGTTCCCATTTGAAAAGACTTTTCAGTTAGAATTTTAAGCTAATTAGAAAAAAAAGTGTTGAAATCTAAACTTTTTTTTCAAAATTATCAAAATGAAAAGTTTCACTTGACCCAAATCAAAAAAGTTTGCAGTTTTATGAACTTTTTTGTGATTTCAACTTTTTATCCCCATGGTAAAATTTGTTGAACTCTCAAAAACAATTGTAGGACAGGCATTTCCCAAGCCTAGTTATGACTCCTACCCATCTGAGCTGATAACATTTATATAAAACAAGGCTGTCAAATGTATGGTATGTGGAAATCTGTCTCAGAAAATAAAATCTATTGTATATGTAGTTGATGTTTTCTCCAGATGTATCTCACTGTATGTTCCTTCATAAGCTGGTATTCTTATGATTGGAGCTAAAGAGATCAGTGGCCAACATAGAATATTAGTTTTGAGTTCTTTTTGAGTAAATTTTTGGCATCAGAGATAGCAATGGTGATAGAATTTAAGTGGAGTTTAAAGGACTGTATAAAGAATAGACAAAGGCCTAGTAGGGGAGGGTAATGTCATCTACTTCACCTGTCACATCAATCCCAGGGGAACTCTGACAAGGTTGGTGGAAGTATTTAGCACCAAGAGAATGACAGAAAAGAAAATGAATTAAACTGCTTTTCATTATCGGAGGACTCAGTGACAAGTCCAGCTGAAGTATTTATCACTCACACATGGATAGAAAAAAGTGAATTAAATAGCTTTTCGTTATCCGAAGATGAATGAAAGGTGGGATGAGTGTAAAAACATGTCAAATTGTTTAAGAATTATCTCATTTATTTTCCTTAATATCGTCTTTCCTTTGAACCAACCCCATCTCCTTACCCCGTACTCTCCCCAGCTGACTAGCTAATGGGCTGTAGTTCTTAAGAGACATAAAAATATAGAATAGATACTCAGAGGTTTTAAAGATATTTCCAACTCAAGGAGCCTGAGACTTTGGCCTAGAATAGGACAATTCTCATTATACAGGCTGAGCACCTTTACCCACAGCAGTTACACATAAGTAGTCCCATTGAGTTCAGTAGGATTACTCATGAATAATTGTGCAACAATGTGAATATTGAGTTAACAATCAGGTCCTATCTGTTTGTATGGTATCTAGAGCCCTCATCTTCCTTATGGGATGCAGGTGATACAACTAAATGAGATTATAGGTATCAGTAGAGAGAAGAAATTATACTGTATTACAGCAAATAGTGAAGGTGGGACTGACTTGTTCTCATTTGCTCCAATTATGTCCAGTTTTTTCAAAGTGCACACAAACTTTTGCATGTGCTTTAGGGGTTATGTCTACATCACAGTTGGAAGGTGTAATTTCCAGCTCAGTAAACAGATCTATGATAGCTGTGATTGACCTAGTGTGCTAAAGCCAGAAGTGCAACCTCCAAGTGGCAGGAGGAGCTAGCTACCATCAGTATAATCCCATCTGAATCTGTAGAGATGTACAGAGGCGGCTAGCCCCTCCTACAGTTGGTGTTGCACTTCTGTTTTTAGTGCATTACAGATAGCTTGAGTTGGAAATTACACCTTTCAGCTCCTGTGGAGATATGCCCTAAACTTCATGAGCAATTTTTTTGGTTCATGCATGTATTTTGGGCTTGACTGTGTGCAAATCCTTGACTGTCATGCACACGTTGTGTAGCTGCAAATATAACACAGGGGCACACATAAAAATGTGATTTTGCCCTAACTTTAATGGGAGCAGGATTGGACCCACTGTGAGGCAATTAGTATGTTTCACTCTGATCATCCTGACTTTTTTTTTGGTACTGCAAGTTCAGGAACTTTTGAGGGCCTAATTATTTAACTCATGTCACCACTGTAACTGAGTGCTGCTAGTGTCCCTAGAAGCAAAAATGATTAGTCATACAAAGACATGAAAATAACATCTGGTTTATCCTGAAATTGATGGTGAGATAGTGCTAAATTCCATTTATAACTGGACTTTATTTACAGACCTAAGACACAGCTGAGGTACAGCCAACCTATAATTACATCAAGTGGAACAGAAACATTAACTTATTTACGCTTCGGTTCTTTGCTGTCCCTTACATATTTTTGCACAAGATCAGAAATATAGGTAGGTCTGGGGCTCAACAAGTATGATTTTATTACAACAATACATCTTTTTGACACATACAAAGTAAAATGGTCAGCAAGCCATTACATGTCCTTTATTTAATAAAACTACATATAAATGACACGATGAAAAATGCTTGTAGGCAAACCCTGTAGAAGAGCAGTAAAGGATGTTGGTTGATGCTCTCAGGTGCATGTTAGCATATCATTAACTAAAGACAGACATTTGAAAGTCATATAAAAAAACCAAATTCCATTAAATTCCAACAGAGGGTCCTGTGGCACCTTTAAGACTAACAGAAGTATTGGAGCATAAGCTTTCGTGGGTGAATGCCCACTTCATCAGA
>NW_020664530.1:12887994-13031955 GCF_002925995.2 Terrapene triunguis
TGGAGCATAAGCTTTCGTGGGTGAATGCCCACTTCATCAGATGCAATGCCTTGCGTCTGATGAAGTGGGCATTCACCCACGAAAGCTTATGCTCCAATACTTCTGTTAGTCTTAAAGGTGCCACAGGACCCTCTGTTGCTTTTTACAGATTCAGACTAACACGGCTACCCCTCTGTTACTTGACATTAAATTCCAGTTGATTTGCATTTTTTCTCCCCCATTCATTGGCAGAAAAGGGGTCGGGTAGGCAGTTTAAAGATGGGTTGAGCTGCTAGATAGATTACTATAGTAATCAACAATCCAAATGATTCTTTACTTTAACAAACATTTATAGGACCGTAGCAAAATTAGTGATATTACTCTAATCCTTGTGCAAAATGACTATTTTAATCAAAGAGCTAGCTTTAGCAATGTCCATGATCTTCTTGACTTACCCCTATACAGATTGGTAAAACAAAGACAAGTGCATATATAACTGTACTTTCCCGTGCTACCTGCATATAACAGTGATGTACCCAAAATCTGTATGTATAATATTGATGTGGACATCATCCTTCCTATGTCTAGTTTACACAGAGTATTCTTTGAGTATTAATACAGCAGTTTTGACAATCCCAAGTGTTCAAGGATCATGAGATTTGCTTTAACAATAAATTAATTTTGTTTTTTTTAATTTTCAGTTTGTTTACTAAGCCTTATCAGTCTAGGAGCTAGGACTTTAAGGAAAATATCAGACTATAGACTCATGTGAGAACCATGAAACCTTGTAAGACTGATACAGGCATTTGCAAAGGCACTCACATAGTATCATTTACATAACTTACATAGACACTTCACATTAGCAATAGTCCTATTCTATCACTGCTTCCATTTTGCATGGATAAGGATCCCTGAAAAGTGTCTCCTTCAGTTCTGGCAACATGCACTGGGAAACTGCCCCATTGGAATCCTCTTTCACCCACAAGGTTTCATTTCTTAGTTCCCTGCTCATTCCCATAAGATCTCCCACTCCCTTGTTACCCCAGCTACCCTGGGTTGAGTAGTAGCATATGGCTGGGGCCTTACAGGTCAGCTTCCCAGGAGAGCAGAAATCAGTGACAGGGTGTCTAGGCATATTCTAAACCTCACTTGATTTATTTACACTATATCCAACAGTCATGGAACAGAGGTGGTCACAAAGAGCATGCAGACAAACTCTTCCTTCAGAAATGTGAGCCTGTTATGTTCATGGCAGACACACACAGTTGTTAAAATGAATAAAGGAAGGTTGCAACATAACATTACTTTGTTTCTTAGAATCCAGAACCCTAATACAAGAACCAAAAACAGAGAGCTACATAGGAGAGAGGCACAACTCAATCCACCTTGATCCAGGCGGACTGACTCTTTGCAGCCTGTACACAGAGGGCCCAAATACACAGCTTCCCTCTGAGATCCAGAGCTTGCAAGCAGGACCAAGGAACCCTTACAGTTTGAAGTGATAGCATGTAATTTGAGTACAGTTTCCAATGCACCTCACAGCCTTGCTTGTTCCTACAGAGTAACTTTTCCTCAGGAATTTATTCTAATCAGAGACCAAGCCCGAGATTAAATGCCCTTGCTGCTTGCACAGATCCCTCTCCAATAGCCACTACCTCTGCTCAAAACCTTGCATAACTAAAAGCAAACAGCAGTCTTCCTGAGAGTGAATATTTGTTTGCATGCTAAGAAAAGAACTTGGAAGATTTTATAACAGCCCAACTTGGTGACACCTGCCATAATATTAAAACAGTAAAAATATATTTTACAAAATTAAAGAACAAGCCTCATTCTGGGTATGAATGTAACCAACAGCATGATAATAAATTGACACAGGCAAGCATTCAGTAGCATGTTGCTATTTAGCAAGACCTTTTACAGAGGGACAGACAGGGAGTCACCTACAGAACCTACACTGAGATGCTTGGTACCGTCAAGCAGACCTACAGGCTTGGATCAGCCATATATTTAGCTATTTAAGTTTGCCTGAGTAACCTCCTGTAAAATTCTTTTAGCACAGAAATTAAGTCATAGAAATCTGCTACAGGTCCACTCAACACTAGGGGCAGCTACTTCTGGCCACTCTGAGGATTAGCTCCTTCCAGGTGCTGCACCCTCCTTTGGAGAACTCTCTACCTATACTCCTCTTTCACCCTGCAGCCCCTCTCACTCCAAGAGTTGCAGCTTCCTTTTTGTGACTAGGACCTCTGGCCAGGACACCCACGATGTTCCTCCCCTTCTGGGGTATCAAAGTCCTTGGGGGCAAACTGTTCCAGGCTCTCCCCTGCCTGGCCTGTGCCACTTCACTAGTGGCTGGTAGGAGAACCTGGCCCTACCCTCTACTCTGAGTTCCACCACAGGGGCCCTCTCTTTAGCAGCCAAGGTCCATGCTATCCAATCCTTGCTACTTTCCCCCTAAACCTTTCCTACCTGCTGGTTTGCCAGCTCAAGCAGCCTCCTCCCAGGAAGGAAGACTGCATGCCATAGTCCCCAACCTAATTCCTTTACTAAGGAAGTAGCTACACACTATTTTCCTAGAGTTCTCAGCTATTGGGCTTTATAAACCCAGCCCAGCTCTTTCCCCAGCTGGACTTCATCAGCAGATTATGCCATAACATTCCCTGGCTTTCCTCCAGGTGCAGTCTTTAGGTGAATTGGCCTAATTCACCCCTTCAAGACCAGTGTGGGGTGGACACCTCAGCACTAACCCTAAATAAAAGCTGTTTTTCATTACAAAGATGACCTTAATAACATTGATTACATTTTGGGCATGTTTTATATGTTCTCATCTGCCCCCATTGTATAGAAAAAGGTGCACCAAAAATAGGTCATAGTTCTCTTCTACATAAGTGAGTTTTACATCAGATTAAGTATATTGATTTTGCCAGAGTTACTTCTGAGTTACACCTAGTATAAATAAGAGTGTGGGAGAGAGAGAGGAAATAGACACTTGATTCATACAACACACATAAATGTTCACAGAAGCTTTTTTCACTGCATGTACACAGAATTAACTCGAGCATAGCTTGTTGTACAATACCCATCTGTCTATAACTCTCACACGTGATGTTGAAAACATTAACTTTTTTTACTGTTCATAAGCAGGTTATGACTTAGGAATCTATTCCCTATTCATAATTGTTTGATAAAGTTTGTGCCAACAAATTTTCATTGTATGTAGATCCTTTCTGCCAGGTGTTAGCAGCAGCAAAATACACCACATTCAGTTTTCCAGGTTCCTTCTGAAACTTAAACACCAGAAACCTGGGAAACTATATATATCACCCTGGGCCCCCTTGATAAGCAATACCTTTCCCCTCACAAGCACTGAGAGTAAGGGTTTAAAACAAAGAACTTTGGGGAAGGGGGTGATTAAGGAGACAACAGAGTACATTTGTGAAAATCAGTAATTAAAAAGTTAACAATATAAGGTAAGTCTCCCACCAGGGTTTCTGAATACCAGTCCCAACTCAGACTTCCTCATGCTGTTGTAAGTGGCTAATACATCCTCACCTCTTCCTCACAGTTTGCTGTCCAGGGTTAGCAGAGTCCAAGAATTCTGGCAGGTCAGTCTTCAGAACCTAAAGGATGTTTTGCCTGAGGTGCTCCAGGAACTCTGTCACCCGACCCGGCTGAACTTATTTCCACTTTGATTGCTACATAAGGAGACTCACACACTGGAGTCCCTCAGTTAAGCTGCTGCTCTGGATGGCTTCAGCCTAATCTATTAATAGCACTTCTGTGCTGTCTCACAGCCTCTTCAGCTCACTACCACTGTGCCAAGTCTCCTAAGAGCAACCACTGGTACCTAGTACCCTTAACAGGACGCTTATCATCAGAGAAGCATGACTAAATAGGATTAACAAAATATTTTGTACATATATGATTACCCTTCTCGTATGCCAAAAAAGGCTTTCATGTAAATAGGTATTGTTCAAACATGTATGTTCATGAAAAGGGAATACAAAGGGGTATGACCATGGCTGAAGCAGGGAGTCATTTGGAATTTAGAAGATTTCTGTGGAATTGAAATTTCAGTTAAAAAAAGAAAACTTTTGCAAATATTTCTTTCTTAAACTTGCCCTCCTCCCCCTCCCAATTTTCTATCCTGTGCCTATATCTGCAAAAACTGCAGGGAAGGAGGTTGCTTTTTTTATTTTGTATTTGGTCTCATGTCCCTATAACTAGATATTTTTATTTAACTTTCCTCGGTTTATATGTTTAAAAATAGGATCTCTGTCTCATACCAATGTACTGAGGATGACAGCTGCCAGCCAACAGGATGCAGTTTAGAAGAAGAGGTGGGGGTGGGAAGCCCATCATTAAGCAGTTTCTCTTTCCTTTCTCTTTTTTTGTTCTAATGATTGTTGCTTATATAGGGAGATAGATATAGAGATATATAAAGTTTAGATTGCTGTAAATGAGCAGAGGATGATTTCTTCTTGGAATCATCATCTCTGGTTTGTCATCTGAACTATATCATTTGCCAAACATTTACTCTGCCTTGCTACAAGTATTTTGTTTTTACTGCATAAGGGGCGACTACAGTTATGGCTCAAAATGTTTTTCTGGTAGAGCCCCTTTCCATACCTTGAAAACTCTTCTGGGAAAATAATCAAAAAGGGAACTTGAATACGGTAGGGGGTACTCACCAAACCAACAAAAAACTGACCCAGAAACACCTTCTGTTGTAACAATCTGGTCCCTATTGACTCTCCTCAATGTATGCTAGTCCTATTATATGAACTTTTCACCAACATGCTTTTGGAGGTTGGGAGGAGTGGCCCTTTACATTTGGCAGACACAGGCAGTTGCAGCCATGGATTTGTATTTACAATTACATAATAAAATAAAGGGAAAGAATGAGTCATCCTGTATGACAGAAAAAGTTTGAGTTTATATATGGTAAATGGAGTCACCATAGCCGAATATGTACTGACAAATCTAAAAATAATAATTAAAAAAAAACACAGGTAGACTGGGAGCAACCTTTTGCAACCTTGAGAGTGCAGTTAAGAAATACAAAAGGATATCTAATGTTATAGCCATTATGACAGCTGAACTAGTGGGAATAATCTGAGCATTAAACTGGATAAGGGACATACAGCCTACCGCAGCTGTTATCTTTTCAGATACGTTATCAGGTATAGTGGAAATTAAGAGGGGTATCTGAGAAAGCAGGAGTGATATAATAAATGAAATATTGTTTTTGACAACAGAGTTAGTATTTGTGGACATGATCATAGCACCAGCATGGATTCCAGCACATGCTGGAAAACCGGGCAATGAATTGGCAGATAAAAAAAGCAAACAATGCTTTAAAAATGCAGAAACTGATATAACGATTCCTTTGGGTAATCAGGATTTTAAAAGTTTAGTTAAAAAGGGATTAAAAAGGAATGGCAAGAATTATGGACCAAGGACAAAAGAGATTCTATGAAGTATGCCCCAAAATAGAGAATAATGCACTAATCCAAAGTTTATGAAAGGATCAGTGAAATACTCATATTTAGACTGTTAATTGGTCACTGGGGTTTAAATAATAATTTATATATATTGAAGAGACACATAGCTGGGTTATGTAACACAAGTAAGGTTAAAGAAACAGTTGATTACCTGATATGGGAATGCAGGGAATGTTCCCAGGAAAGATAGATTCTTTAATGAAGAATGTAGATGCTTTAAGGTACCAGAATATACTATGAGGGGCTTAGTGAAAGTATTGGGAAAGTGGAGTAATATTAAAAAACCCTCTTCTATGTTTTTTTAAGGCTAGAGAGCGGGGTAAGAGTGTAGTGGCATGATGTACTAGAGGGTGGCAGTTATAGACTCAGCAGATGAGCCTGCTTTGACATAAAGCACCAGAAGAAGAGGCCGAAGCCCTATAACGGCTGTGTGTAGTAGTTTTTTTGCTCAATGCTTCTCTTTCAACTGGTGAGTATTCTTAGTTTCTATCATGCTTTCCTTTCTTCGTGGCTGAGGGGATGATGCACTCTCACAATGTGGTTGTACATTCATAATCTTTCCATGATCCAAATCAAGTGTAAACTCAGCTGAGAAGTATTTTTCATCTTAGCTGTGCCAAGATAATCAGGGCTCAGAGAATCAAGATGGATTCCTCCATCTTGCTCATAATCACCAGTAATGAAGAGTGTGATCCAAGAAGGTACTTAGGTGCCTAAGTCTTGTTTTTAGGCACCACAAAACTCCCACTTGGCTGCTGCTTAACCCTGTAGGTGCGTAAACTCACTCAACACCTACATTTTTCCCCTGGGCATGCGGAATACTGCCTCAGGATAGGAGTCCAGGCCCCTGTCTCCTGCCTAAGCCCCAGAGCCATTCACAAGCTGGAGAAGATAGGTGTTCAGCTGCCTAAGTCGTGTGTGTGGCTGATCTGGTAAGTGTGCTCAAAGACCACCTACTGGATCAGACCCCTCAGGTGAGCTCACACAAAACAGCTGACGGAGGGGGGAGAAAGGAGGAGCCCTCCCAGTAGCCTTGAGTGCTCAGGTGAGTACCCTAGTAGTCTGTGGAATAGTCAGATCCCTCAATCTCTCCTAATTAAGTTGTTCCTCTTTAATAAAATAATTGAATAATTAAATATTAATTGGACCCGAGAAAGACTCTGTTGCCTGGTGGTTAGAGCACTCACCTCAGGTGAGAGATCCCTGTTCAAATCACTTCTCCCACACAGGTGGAGGATGGATTTGAACTGGGTCTCCCACATCCCAAGTGAGTACCCTAATTACTGGACTAAAGATTATTAGGAAGTACCGCCTGTTTCCTGCTCCCCCATTTTGTTTTGGGCCCTGCATGTGACTTAGGTTGTCACCTATCTTTCCCTCTTTCGTGGATGGCAAACAGAGGTAGGTAGGGTTGCCAGGTGTTGGTTTTCGACTGGAACGCCCGGTTAAAAGTCTGGTCAGTGGCACAACGGGGCTAAGACAGGCTCCCTGTCTGCCATGGTGCCGCACAGCTCCCAGAAGCAGCGGTATGTGCCCCCTCCGGCTCCTACACCTGGGGCAGCCAGGGAGCTCTGTGCAATACCCCCACCCCAAGTGCCAGCTCTGCTGCTCCCACTGGCCGGGAACCACAGCCAATGGGAGCTGCGGGGTTGGTGCCTGCGGATGGGGCAGCGCACAGAGCCACCTGGCCATGCCTCCACATAGGCGCCGGAGGGAGAACATGCCACTGCTTCCGGGAGCTGCTTAAGGTAAGCGCCGGCCAGATCCTGCACCCCTGACCTCCTCCCATGCCCCAACCCTCTGCCCCAGCTCTGATCCCCCTCCCAGCCTACAAACCCCTCGGTCCCACCCTGGAGCACCCTCCTGCACCCCAAACCCCTCATCCCCAACCCCACCCCAGAGCCTGCCGTACAACCCAGGTGCCTTGTTGTTTTTCAGCTTCTGCAATACTTTTTTTCCATCTTCGATTTTTACCTCAGACACATCTATATCTAGGTATAATGGTTTATCATTGTTAAATTCCAGTCTTGTAATTGGTTCTGATTGGTTTAGCACTTCTTTGAAGTGTTCCACTCATCTTTTTTCTTGTGATTTTCTAGGTGCCTAAAAGTTGGGCACTGCAATGCTCAGCCTTGCAATGCCTAAGCCTCTTTGTGGATCTGGGCTGAAGAAACTGAAGTGATATCTGTGTGATACCCATTGTCTTCAAAGTAGTAGCACAGGTATAGCTTTGAAACGTAGTAACGGTTCTATTTTTTTTTTTAAAGAATGGACCCTAACTCAGTCTTTCCTAGCTCTGTTGGCTCAAGAAAGGAGTTAAAAACAAGAAAGGCTTACTTTGGGCACTGAAGTCAGCAGGTGAGACTGAATACATCCAGAGATAGCTGCAGGGGAAAAAAAAGCCATTTTTAGATATTCACTTTCAGGCTACAACTGTACTTTACCAGCTTTACTGGAGTTCTGTGAGAATCCCTTTGAATTATTCTTGCCTGTTCAGAGACCATTCCAGGTCTCTAGCGTGCTCCTCTAGTTAAATTAATCTTAACACATTTTTTCCCCTGGCTTGTTTTTGTAGCCTTTATTACATTCATCTACAAATTACAGAACTCAACATTACATAAGAATATAAGAATGGCCATACTGGGTCAGACCAAAGATCCATCTTCCAACAGTGGCCAATGCCAGGTGCCCCAGAAGGAATGAACAGAACAGGTAATCATCAAGTGATCCATCCCCTGTCGCCCATTCCCAGCTTCTGGAAAACAGAGGCTAGGGACACCATCCCTGTCCATCCTGGCTAATAGCCATTGATGGACCTATCCTCCATGAATTTATCTAAATCTTTTTTGAATCCCGTTATACTCTTATTCTTCACAACATCCTCTGGCGAGGAGTTCCACATGTTGACTGTGCATTGTGTGAAAAAATATTTCCTTTTGTTTGTCTTAAACCTGCTGCCTATTAATTTCATTTGGTGGCCCCTAGTTCTTGTGTTATGAGAAGGAGTAAATAACACATCCTTATTTACTTTCTCCACACCAGTCATCATTTTATAAACCTCTATCATATCCCTCCCATATCCCCCTTTTCCAAGCTGAAAAGTCCAGGTCTTATTAATTTCTCCTCATACAGAAGCCGTTTCATAACACTAATCATTTTTGTTGCCATTTTCTGAACCTTTTCCAAGTCCAATATATCTTTTTTGAGATGGGGCGACCACATCTGAACACAGTATTCAAGATGTGGGCGTACCATGGAGGCAATAGAGGCAATATGCTATTTTCTGTCTTATTATCTATCCCTTTCTTAATGATTCCCAATGTTCTGTTTGCTTTTTTAACTGCCACTGCACATTGAGTGGATTTTTCTGGGAACTATCCACAATGACTCCAAGATCTCTTTCTTGAGTGGTAACAGCTAATTTAGACACCATCATTTTATATGTATAGCTGGGATTATATTTTCCAATGTGCATTACTTTGCATTTATCAACATTGAATTTCATCTGCCATTTTGTTGCCCAGTCACCCAGTTTTGAGAGATCCTTTTGTAGCTCTTCACAGTCTGCCTGGGACTTAACATTAACTAAACACTTCAGAAAATCAAAAAGAGTTAGTTTATCTCAGTGCTGGGTATAGAAGAAGGTTCAGAGGGTTCTTGTTCTGAACTTGATCTTCCATCCCCTGTGGAAATAACTGAAATGATTAACTGTGAAGTCCCGTTTGGGCGAACAATTCAGTTTCTTAAATTTTAATTGATAATAGAAAATATTTTTATAGAGTTTGTTCGGTCTGATCAAATCTCTATTGTTTTTTTTCTGGGAAGCTTATTTGATATATAAAAAATCATATCAATTTCACAACCTAAATTAGAGCATGACTGTTCTCTGAGCTTTCTGTAGAAACAGTTGGATTAGGGCAACTTCATTCTTTTCAAGAAATAATATTTTCCCCTTACCCCACTGAAATCCTGAGGGAGCCCTAAAAAATTCAACTAAATTAAACAGAAGGGAATAAAAAACAAAGAGGAAAAGAGAATTTGCTTTAAACAGAAATGAGCTGTGAATCTCTGCAAATTGGGATTTGTTGGTTGAATAAAGCATGAATGGAAAGATTTGTAATTTCTGAAAACAATCAGTTTATTCCATAGCCGAGAACAACACATTTCCATGGCAGTACACATCCTCTTAAACAGGGATTGTTGCTTTTCTATTTTTTAAGGTAATTGACTGTGCTGCTTTGTGACAGAAAATTAAAACTAGGCACTTTTTAAAAAACTCCTGGATCCAAAAACAGAAATTTGAGGTCAGCTCTTCCCCATGTAATATTTGGTTATATCCTACATCAGAAGTATAGATGTAAACAACACCTCTTTGTGTGACCCATTTTTTTTTACCGGGTGCACTTCAGGCTTTTCTTTTTAGACTTGTTTTCCTATTCTTCATACAATCGCTCCATCTTCTCCACATATCCATTCTCTCCTCTTTTCTCTGTCCTTGCCACCCTACCTCCCTTGCTGAATGGTTTCCCTCTGTTTCTGAATTGAATGATTCACTTCCTCTCAGTGGTTTTTCAAAGGTTTCTGAGTTTCAATATCTCTGATAATTGAATGCCCTGTTACTTTTGGAATCTTTTATTTAAAAAATAAATAACTCTTTCCCCCCTAGTAGCATTTGATTTCAGCAAGTAACAAAACATCATGAGGTTTGGTTAATTTGTCCTGTGCACATTTTTGTACTAGAGTCGGGGTGGGAGCTGTGGGGAAACTGACATAAATGAGAAAAGCAACAAAGATTTAAACTGATAAAATATATTAAGCATTTACATGTGTGAACCACTGGGTTAGGGGCTATTGTGGGGCAGGTTTTTCTCAGTCTTTCTTGTTGAAGCTGTTCCACTGTGTATAAATAAATATACATTGGATCAGAGAGACAGTTAGAAAGGGCACTCCCCTGGGAGGTTGGATACCCAAGTTCAAAACTGTTCCACATCAGGCAGAGTGGGGACTTGAATCTGGATCTCCCACATCCTGAGTGAATGCCTTAACCACTGGGCTAAAAGTTATAAGAGGGTGGGGTAAGGGGTGCTAGAATAGGGAGGGGCCATGGCCCTATCACTTTTTACTGGCCCTAAGGGCAAGTGATGGAGGGGGGCAAAGAGGAGCGAGCGGGTGGTAGGGCCTTGGGGGAAGAGGTGGCATGGGGTGGGGGCTCGAGGAGAAGGGGTGGCATGTGATTAGACACTCAGGGGGAAGGGGTGGCATGGGGGGCAGGGCCATTGTTCGGGCACTGATGGCCTCCCCACTTTTAGAGAACTTCTGCCACCACTGGCTGGGGTAGCAGCATTGCCATCTCCTCTTTCTCTGGACATTTTGTGTGGGTTTAGATGAACTCTGAGCCCACCTTCCAGTTGTGATTCCAAATGCAAAATGGATCGAGAATGCCTGGTTTGTGATTCCCACTGGGGCTTAGGTCTGCTGCTGGGTGGTGTCAGGATGGTGGTTGCTGTGTACATGCCAGCTGCTGAAATTTAGGCAAAATGGGGACTTTAATGAGAGATACTTAGGCACCCAGGGACTTTAAGCACCTACAGTGTCAAGTGCCAGCTGAATAGGGGATTTGTGAATACCAGTGGTGCCTAAATGTTGGATTTAGGTACATACATGCCAGTTAGGCACCTAAATCCCTCTTGCGAATCCCACCCTAATTGAATTCACCATGACTGTGTTCATGCCTCTGTCAGATCTGTTCCCTGAAAATATTCTAATGAATAAATTTACTAGTAGGAATGTTTACCGAAACAGTGACTCTCTGTAGGTAAACTATGCTTAACAAACTTAAGTGGTGGGGGGTAGTGACCCTCATTGCCTGAGGGAGAGCATCCGGGGGATTGTGCCTCTGAGAGTTAGAGTCCCTTCCTGGTGAGATAACAAAGCAGACAGGCTGCACCTTGACAGCATGCTCCACTTACAGCACTAGGCCTACTCTGTTAATGGGCACTGAGGAG
Source organism: Terrapene triunguis (assembly GCF_002925995.2). Lineage (NCBI taxonomy): Eukaryota > Metazoa > Chordata > Testudines > Emydidae > Terrapene > Terrapene triunguis. The sequence continues at coordinate 12,899,483 of NW_020664530.1, forward strand.
GAGAAATGTCATAGCCTACCATCTTTCCTACCTTCTTTGAAGTACTGTGTACCACATGGGACACGCTGAGGGTGCATTCCCAGTGCTCTCTCTCTCACAGTGACTCCAATTGTGCCTAAATATTGAATATGGAAGTAGAGGGATGGAAAGCTACTGCTACCCCTTCCTACTTCTCCACGAGGGCACCAGTGATACTGCCAAGAATGACTTTGAGCATATCACTGCAAACTATGTGGCTTTGGGAAGAAATATAAAGGAGTTTGAGGCGTAAGTCGTGTTCTCGTCCATCCTCCCTGTTGAAGGAAAGGGCCCAGGTAGGGACAGTCTAATTGTTGAGATGAATGCGTGGTTATGCAGGTGGTGTCGGAGAGAGGGCTTTGGCTTCTTTGACCATGGTGATGTTGTTCCAGGAAGAAGAATTGATAAGAAGAGATGGGATCCACCTAACAAAGAGAGGGAAGAGCATCTTTGAAGGCAGCCTTGCTAACCTAGTGAGGAGGGCTTTAAACTAGGTTCACCAGGGGATGGTGACCTAAGCCCAGAGGTAAGTGAGGAAGTGGGATACCCGGAGGAAATACAAGGAGGAGGGTACAAGATGGGAAGCCTTCTGATTCATACTGAGAAAGCAGGGCAATCGGCTAGTTATCTTAGGTTCATGTACATGAACACAAGAAGCCTGGGAAACAAGCAGGAAGAATTGGAAGTCCTGGCACAATCAAGGAACTATGATGTGATTGGAATAACAGAAACTTGGTGGGTCAGTTCACATGACTGGAGCACTGTCATGGCTGGGTATAAACTGTTCAGGAAGGACAGGTACAGGAGGAAAGGTGGAGGAGTTGCATTGTATGTAAGAGAGCGGTATGATTGCTCAGAGCTCCAGTATGAAACTGGAGAAAAGCCTGTTGAGAGTCTTTGGGTTAAGTTTAGAGGTGAGAGCAACAAGGGTGATGTCGTGGTGGGCATGTACTATAGACCACTGGATCAGAAGGATGAGGTAGATGAGGCTTTCTTCGGACAACTAACTGAAGTTTCCAGATCACAGGCCCTGGTTATCATAGGGGACTTCAATCATCCTGACATCTGCTGGGAGAGCAACACAGCAATGTACAGACAATGCAGGAAGTTTTTGGAGACTGTTGGGGACAACTTCCTGGTACAAGTGCTTGAGGAACCAACTAGGGGCTATGCTCCTCTTGACCTGCTGCTTACAAACAGGGAAGAATTAGTAGGGGAAGTAGAAGTGGGTGGCAACCTAGGCAGCAGTGACCATGAGATGGTTGAATTCAGGATCCTGACAAAAGGAAGAAAGGAGAGTAGCAAAATACAGACCCTGGACTTCAGAAAAGCAGACTTAGACTCCCTTAGGGAACTGATGGGCAGGATCCCCTGGGAGGCTAATATGAGGGGGAAAGGAGTCCAGGAGAGCTGGCTGTATTTTAAAGAAGCCTTATTGGGGGCGCAGGAACAAACCATCCCAAATATGGCAGGTGACCAGCTTGGCTTCACAGTGAAATCTTCGGTGAGCTTAAACTCAAAAAGGAAGCTTACAAGAAGTGAAAATTTGGACAGATGATTAGGGAGGAGTATAAAAATATTTCTAGAACATGCAGGTGTGTAATCAGGAAGGCCAACACACAATTGGAGTTGCAGCTAGCAAGGGATGTGAAGGGTAACAAGAAGGGTTTCTACAGGTATGCTAGCAACAAGAAGAAGGTCAGGGAAAGTGTGGGACCCTTACTGAATGGGGAAGGCAACATAATGAAAGATGATGTGGAAAAAAGCTGAAGTACTCAATGCTTTTTTTGCCTCGGTCTTCACAGACAAGGTGAGCTCCAAGACTGCTGCACTGGGAAACACAGTATGGGGAGGAGGTGAGCAGCCCTCAGTGGTGAAAGAACAGGTTAAGGACTATTTAGAAAAGCTGGACATGTACAAGTCACTGGGTCCAGATCTAATGCATCAAAGGGTGCTGAGGGAGCTGGCTGATGTGATTGCAGAGCCATTGGGCATTATCTTTGAAAATTCGTCTCAATCGTGGGAGATCCCAGATGATTGGAAAAAGGCAAATATAGTGCCTATATTTTAAAAAGGGAAGAAAGAGAACTTTGGGAACTACAGACTGGTCAGCCTCACTTCAGTCCCTGGCAAAATCATGGAGCAGGTCATCAAGGAATCCATTTTGAAGCACTTGGAGGAGAGGACGGTGATCAGGAACAGTCAACATGGATTCACCAAGGGCAAGTCATGCCTGACCAACCTGATTGCCTTCTTTGATGAGATAACTGGCTCTGTGGATTTGAGGAAAGCGGTGGATGTGATATGTCTTGACTTTATCAAAGCTTTTGATATGGTCTCCCACAGTATTCTTGCCAGCAAGTTAAAGAAGTATGGATTGGATGAATGGACTATAAGGTGGATAGAAAGCTGGCTAGATTGTCGGGCTCAAGGGGTAGTGATCAACGGCTCGATGTCTAGTTGGCAGCCGGTATCAAGGGAAGTGATTACTCCTCTCTATTCAACACTGGTGAGGCCACACCTGGAGTATTGTGTCCAGTTTTGGTCCCCCCACTACAGAAGGGATGTAGACAAATTGGAGAGAATCCAGCAGAGGGCAACAAAAATGATAAGGGGGCTGGGGCACATGACTTATGAGGAGAGGCTGAGAGAACTGGACTTGTTTAGTCTGCAGAAGAGAAGAGTGAGGGGAGATTTGATAGCAGCCTTCAAGTACCTGAAGGGGCGTTCCAAAGAGGATGGAACTAGGTTGTTCTCAGTGGTGGCAGGTGACAAAACAAGAAGCAATGGTCTCACGTTGCTGTGGGGGAGGTCTAGGTTGGATATTAGGAAACACTATTTCACTAGGAGGGTGGTGAAGCACTGGAATGGGTTACCTAGAGATGTGATGGAATCTCCTTCCTTAGAGGTTTTTAAGGCCTGGCTTGACAAAGCCCTTGCTGGGATGATTTAGTTGGTGTTGGTCCTGCTTTGAGCAGGGGGTTGGACTAGATGACCTCCTGAGGGCTCTTCCAGCCCTAATATTCTATGATTCTATGAAAGGTCCTAGTACCTGGCCCAATCTGGCCTTATCTGAATAGTAGTGAATATAGGTGGAAGGCAAAATTTAAAATGCACTTCCAATGAATATTTGTGGTGGATACCTGTTTCTAATGGATATAATCATCCAGTCAGGAAGCAGAAACTTACCATGTGACTGAAGACCTTGTTGCCTTGGGTTCTGCTGATTGAGAGTTGTTGCACCAATGATTTTAAATTAGCTTCAGCTAGCCTAATTAGGCCCTAATGGCTGCTAGCATCCATGAGATGTTTGTGGTGGATCCATTCTCTCTCTACTCAAAGCCACAGTTGTTATTTCTTCACTTCAGATACGGGGAAGAAAAATCAAGCTTAACGTAAATCAGTTATTTTTATGGGGAAACTATTTTTTTCCTCCAAATTTTTGATCAGCTGCAGCCATGTTACACCACTCTGTTAATCCCTTAAGAAGGGAAATGCAAATAGCTTTCTTTCAGCCTCTAGGAAAGGTGAAGATCATTATTTACTATTTGTATTTGGAAAGTTGCAGTGGTTCAGAGACAGAGGAAGAAGGTTCATTAACTACCTTTCACATTCCATACATACCATATTAAATTGCATGCATATGCCATATTAAAAAAAATATTCCCGTTCTCCCCCACACAAGACATAGGGAGGGTTTTGGACGGAGTGGAAAGAGAATGGCTCTCTCCTGCTTCCCTTTAAGAGCTCCACTCTTTGGCATCCCTAAACTGCAAACAGGGAATGTTCAAAACTGTGATCAGGGCCCCAGTGTGCTAGTCACTGACAAACACATAGTAAGAGACAGTCTCTGCCCTGAGGAGATTCCTATCTAAATAGGCAAGACAGAGAGAGTGAAAAGAGGTGAAGTGACTTGCCGAAACCATAGGAAGAACCAGGAACAGAGCCCATATCTGCTTACTAACAGTTCAGTGATCTAGCCGCTAGACCTTGTAGTCATCCTCTGAACCCCCTTTCACCTGCCAATTCAAAATTAAAGGAAACAAAAAACATACCTAAAATGTATTACAATGTGTTCAGCTAGCTCTGTGTAAAGCACATTGTGGGTTTCCACTATGATATACTATTTCTTTACATGGAATTGTTCAAAGTGGAATAGGATTTTAGAGTGGTAACATAGTTGTATGCAAATAACATGCTTAGACTTTTAGGTGTGGGTAATTACAATCCATCAATGGACATATCTAATAAGGTGTTTAGCAAAGAAAATTATTCAGCCACATTTCAATTTTTAAAGGTGTTAATGAGCACATCTGGTATGTAAAGAACCTGTCTTAGTGCTCTGAAAATTAAGAATTGATCGTTGGAAACTTTTTAGCTGCTTATTCTTATGAGATTTTCACAGCATAGATTACTAAAAAAAGGAATAGTTAAATAATAAATCCTTGTGGATTCTATACCCGCACCCATCAGATGCAGAAAATTCCATTTGCCTCTGGGGCATAGCAGTTTTTCCTAGGAGTTTACCACCGGGAATCTTGAGAATCTAGATGTCTGTATTTAAAAAAAATAAAATCTAGCCCTTATGGTTGTGAAAATAACATTCTAAAGATGAGCCAAGTGTAAAGCAATGTAATACGCAGTCTGCTGAAGTCTGAAGATGGCTCCAGTGCCTTTGCTGCTCTTCACAGCTCTCCCAAACTGCAACAGTAAGAAACTTCACGTGCCCTATCAATTGTGAATTGTACAAGCTGATGTGTGTGAGGGAGAGGGGGGTAGAGAGGATGGGGAGAGAATGTCTGGGCCCTTCAGGAAACGAAATGTTGAGGATACAAGAACCACATGAAACAAGGTACCATTCATGAAAAGGACACCAAGTTTGACCATCTCTACTTGAAACTTTTGATATTTAAAATAAACAGCCTCACAAATAGTGAAATAATTTGTTATATGGTACACCAATACAGATGAGTTCTTTGTATCCTGAACAGCATAGGCATGTGCTACACATTGTGCACACCCAAAGGGTTCTTGAAATAGAATCTAAACAGAAAATTAAACAAAAAATGGACAGCAAGAGAGCGAAGAATCAAAAACAGAAACACATTTTGACAAAAGGAAATGGTAAACCCTATGGGCTATTGTGCTCAAGCTGCTCTGCCGGGTGCTGAGCTTTTCGGAAATATATGCATACGGGGCCAATCCTGCACACACACCCATGTAGAACACACATGGAGGTCAATTAGCTTGAGTTAATTGACATAATTGTAAATGCCAGCCTAGACCCTTGGCAAATAGTTGTTCCTGGTTTTGGCTAGACTAGCATTTACAATTGTGAACGTTAAAAACTGAGTTAATTAGCAATCCACTAACCCAATTTCAAACACAACCAAAACACTAGTCTAGACAGGGCCAATGAGAATTCTGTTTGCAGGACTGGGCCATGTGTTTCTCAGCTGATTTGCATCCAAACTGGTATTTCCCACTCTACTGATGGAAGAATAGTTGGAACTGTATACAGCATATTAAATGTGTTGGCAGAGGCTGTAAATTGGATGAGATTGTATTTGATGGGTTAAGTGCAGGAAGGGTTGCCAGATCTGGTTATAAATATGTATCTTTCTGAATTCTGCTACAGATAATAAGAAACATGTCAATGAGTGATGCAATTTAGATTTCCAATTATTATAACAATAATAAACTGGATTTTCTGGGTATATTTCTTACAATTGCTTCACCATTTGTAGTTACAAGAGTAGGTGGAGAGGAGTTAGTTGAAGGGGATTCCTGGCTAAATAGAAAACTAGCCTGCTCAAAATTCCAGTCAGAACAGGAAGACTTATGTTCAAGTCTTTTTCATTAGAAATTAATTCACTCTCATGTTGCTTTGCTCTGGCTGTTGTTTTTTATCGGAAGAAAGCTATTGTATGAGATTATGATGGAAGGAATTTGCAAAGCTAGTTTACCTGTGACACTGCAATAAAAACACATTGCTAACTGTCTCTAATTTTTAATGTATTTAAGGACTAGATGCAGGTAACCATCAGTTCCTGGAACGACATTAGAAGGGTAGTGATCAATCACTATGAGGGGGTAGAAAATGACAGTTCTCCCACGAGACTGTCTAGCTTAAAGTTTTCATGCATTCCAAAGTAAATTTGAAGAGTTCAGGTGCTGGAGAAGGCATACTAATCCACAAGATTGAGGAGGATTTTTTTAAAATATAGATTTGCTCATTTTAAGATTAATTGCAATGTAGTAGGCCAAATGCAAAATAATTCTGACTTCTTACACTAGAGAATTAGGGCTTGATTGTGCAGCTGTGAATTAGAGGTGGTACAGCAGTGCAGCGCATCAGAAGGGGCTCCAGGAAGCATTGTGCCTGCTTCATGCACATTTCCTCCTGGACTTCTCCTTGAAGAAAGAGCTACCCTCTGTGTCTGGCCCAGTGCTTAATTTGCAATGAAAGAGGTGCTAGGGCTCAAGTTATTTTTTCACTTTTATAACCAACAAAGCAAGCCCAGAAGTCCCGGGACTATGAACTGCCAAGCCTAGAGGTGCCGGGGCTCAGTCCTGGCAAGCCCTGGCACAAATTAAGCACTGGACTGATCATTGTGGTGAACCCCTCTCCCCTGGATCACAAGAACTGCCACTTACTCATATCTCTTAAATGGAAGAGCAGACTGCCTCCAGGGAGAGAAGCTTCGCTCAGTGACTTGGCTGACCTGGCACCTAAAGAATTGGTAATGTTTCAGAGATGAGGGATGCCAGACACCTTTGAAAAGATTTGTTTTAATTTTTAAGAAACCTTTGATTAATTCCTAGTGAATGGAAATTGAGAGACTGTTCTTCTTTTTGCTCCTTGCTTCCTTTCCTTTCCCTCCTTCCCATTCCTTTACTATTTTTTGTTCTTCACTTATTTCTGTACAATTTTTTTTTCAATTATATATGTAACTAGAACCACCACTGTTTTTGGTTCTGTGCAGGGAGGTGAAATAACCGAGGAACAAGAGAATAGAAAGAAGTTCCTTGAACCCTTTCATTTTCTTGCATGCTCATTCAGAGGCCAGGCACAATCTGACCTTTTGTAGACTGCACTGAGAACCCAAGGCCTTGCCAGAAGTATTCCGTCTCACTGTTTGGTTTAGAGTTATGATGAGCAAAAAGCCAAGCAGACGGTAGTGAGGTTTATCAAGAATGTGATTAGAAAGGAGAGCTCTTCCATTAAGAGAGATGCTGAATAGAAGCACCTTTCCTTCATGTTTTGTTGATACAACATTATGGAGCAACTTGTTGAGACTGAGGGAAACCTGGGTGAAAAAAGTCAAAGGCCTGATCCTGCTTCCACTGAAGTAAATAGCAGAATAGCCACTAACTTCAAGGGAACAAGACCAGGCCCTCCAGAGAAAGATTCCCATCCAGTATGGGATTTGATCCCTGGCTTTATTCTGATAAAGATGGCAGAACAAGGTGCATCATCCGAGGAACTTTTCATCTCTACCTCTCAAACACTGGATACCTTAACTTCAGAATCTGTGCTATTGCACACAAAACAAGGATCTTTGTGGTACTGTCAGGACAAAGAGACTATGCTATTCTTAGAAAAAAAATTAGTGCTGTTTGGGCTAGTAACTCTCTAAGTGAAAAGATTGATGTTGAAACAATTGAACAATTATCTTTTACTGACACCTTGTAGGAGGTCCCAGCACTCAGCATGAACAAAGTGATGGGGAGGAGGAGGTATGGGTGGGGGTGGATACAAATCACGAGAATTATATAGAGTGCAGAAATGTTCTAACTAATTAGAGATCCAAACACCAGAGATGCTTATTTAGCACAGTGTCATGCTTTTTCTAATTGTGCTGTGACAGGATGAGTTGGATCAGTACACGGTGATCCTGTTATTTTGGGTGACCAGCTAATCAGTCTGTTTGTCCTACGCAGATATTAGGTTTAGGTAAATGTGTTTTGAAATGATGCCAAAAAGAGTTTAAAATTATATATGTTTTGAAAACTCCATAGCTGGTTTAATATCTGGTTCTGTTTGATCTGTAATTCCACATACATGGACTATACAGTCCCATATATGTTGTTCCTCAATTGATTTTTTTTTAAATATATCGGAAATGGCGTGCTTTCTAGGGTTGATATTTTGTAGAATGTCTACTTTTTAAATACATGCATTGAAAAGTGCTGCATTCATTTAGGTTCCGATCTGGACAATGGACTGAATCGATGTGCCAGAGAGGACAGAAACAATTGCAAGTCAGACATAGCTGGGACTAGAACCCTGGCACTTAAATTACAAAAATATAGGTTTCTGCCACTTGTGCTAGAAGAATAATGGGAAAATAGCACTGCCTTATTTATCCTCTTTGTGGGCCAGGCCATAGATGTGACTCTCTAATTGTCATACACTCCAGACACAACTATAATAATGGAGAGTCCCAGCAGGAAGATGCAGGCCCTGAGAGATTTAAGAATGGCAAAATCCTCTTCAATGATAGCCACTATTCAGAGTACAGAAGGGCCATCCTTTCCATTTCCATCACTGGTCACTATTTCTCCTCTAAAACGGATACCTGACACCTTTCTTCTTTAACATTAAATTATATATTTTAAAATATTACTATAAGCATTGACTTGCAGGTCACCTCTTCAGATGCTAAAGCTCACCTCTGGAAAATAACTCCATTGGTTACCTTTCTCTTGGCTAGTAATTATATTCCAAACATCCAGAAGTCTGCCTCCCACTGCCTAAAAAGAAAGGGGGAAATCCTTCCTCTAAATAGTGTTTGGCTAATAAAATGTTACATAATATGAAAAAAGCTACATGATTCACATCAGTGATAGTGATGTAAGCCGTGAACCAATCAATGTAGTGCTCTAGGGGTGGTCTCATAGAGATTGAAGTTCCTGCTTCAGCCTTAGCTAAGTATGCATATTAATATGGAGAGGTTCAATCTCCACTGCCAACAACTCACCCAGTGGTTTCAGCATTATGGTGCAGTTTCCAAAGCTAATTACTAGGGCTGTCAATTAATCACAGTGAATGCATGTGATTGATGCAAAACAAATAGAGAAAGTAGTTGTGATTAATCACACTATTTAACAATAATAGAATACCAATTTAAATTTATTATACATATTTTTGATGCTTTTCTTCATTTTCAAATATATTAATTTGAATTACAACACAGAATACAAAGCATGCAATGCTCACTTTATATTATTTATTATAAATATTTACACTGTAAAAAAGATAAACAAAAGAAATAGTATTTTTCAATTAACCTCATACAAGTCCACTCAGTCCTACTTCTTGTTCAGCGAATCACTAAGACAAACAAGTTTGTTTACACTTACGGGAGATAATGCTGCCTGCTTCTTATTTACAATGTTACCTGAAAGTGAGAATAGGCATTCACATGGCACTGTTCTACCCAGCGTTGCAAGGTATTTATGTGCCAGATATGCTAAACATTTGTATGCTCCTTCATGATTTGACTTGTAGGATCTAAAGTTTTACATTGTTTTGTTTTGAGAGAAGATATTTAAAAAAAAGATCTATATTTGTTAGTTGCACTTTCACAATAAAGAGATTGTGCTACAGTACTTGTATTAGGTGAATTGAAAAATACTATTTATTTTGTTTATTTTTTTACAGTGCAAATATTTGTAATAAAATAATAACAAACTGAGTACTATACACTTTGCATTCTGTGTTGTAATCAATATATTTGCCATTTTTAAAAATCTCACAATTAATTGTGATTATTTTTAAAAATTGTTTCACAGTCCTAATTACCTGATAGATTGTGCGGGTTAGGTATGGTAAATTTGCCAAAATAGCCCTGCACCCAACCCTCCCACAAACTCTGATTAATTAAGGGACAGGCAAAGAAGATGAACTGGGCCACTTTACCCCTAGTTCCTTGGTTAATGAGACAGCTGGCCAGGAAAGTTCAGTGTGGACGTCTTGCTGCCAACTCCTCTCCCCTAGGGAGGCAGGAATGTCACTTCAGAGTGGGAGCTCAGCCCTATTCAAGGAGGGACAGGAGATTGGTTACAGGGTTCCTGATTGGCTCTGGAATAATTGATTGGGTGGAAGAAGAGAGTGTGTGATCTGGAGTGAAGCAAGGAGTATGTGTAGGGTGACCAAATAGCAACTGTGAAAAAACGGGACAGGGGGTGGGGAGTAATAGGCGCCTGTATAAGAAAAAGTCCCAAAAAACGGGACTGTCCCTTTAAAAACGGGACATCTGGTCACCCTAAGTATGTGCTCTTGCTGCAGGGTGAGCAGGGCCCAAACTCAATGCTGAGCTCGGGGCTTGGTGAGCCCAGGCAGCACTCTGATTGCACAGCTACAGGCAGCATAGCAGAGAGATCTTTTACAAGTGGAGGAAGTCTAGACCAGCACACCAACTACAAAGATGGATGCAGTGGTGACCTGGACTAAGGGACTGAGGTGGAAGAGTAAATTTGTCTATTGAGTAGATTAGAGTTCCTTTGTTAAGCACCTGGGATTTATTACATTGCACACTGTGTGTGTGATTGCTGAGCTGAATTAACCAGCTGTGTGAGCTATTTATTGTTCCCTTTTAAGGGTAATAAGATTTTTATCCATGCCACTAAGGTGGCTGATAAAATTATTAGAATATATGTCTCTCGTAGTGATTCTGGAGTAAATTTGTGGCTTCTCAAAGGCCAGAGAAAGCTCCTTCATCCCCAGGCAAGGACTCAGGAATTTGGAGAAACCAGTCTCTGTGGGGAGCCCCCTATCATGGACACACTTATAAAAAGTAGGGCTTGTCTTCATGAACAAATTGCATGGATTTAACTTAAATCAGTTTTTTAACTGATTTGGTTAAGTGTTGCAAAGCTGTGTGTGGACACTTGCTTTTTAGTTTAAGCATGACTTGCTTGATTTAAATAGATTCCTCAGAATGTAAGCTAAAGTGAAATAAGCCACTCTCAAACTGAAATAAGTGTCCACAGAGCCTTTTTCAATGGTTTAAATAAATCAGTTTAAAATCACAGTTTAAGTTAAACCACTGCAACTTTCGCATGTTCACAAGTCCTTAAAAATGAACAGCTTTGCCTCCCAGTATATATTCCCTCACTCAACAATATTACACTGCAGCAGAATACAATGAAGGAAGAAATCAGCTTAAAATGGAGCTGATTTATATTTTCTATGGTGCCGTTCAGAAGTAGGATGTAACTTGAGTAGAGACAAAGGCAGGCTGGAACGTTTCAGTAATGTGCTGTATGCTTTTATAGCCTTTCATTTAAACTCTCTGGCAAAATGTTAAAACTTGGATTCCTGAAATTAGACACCTAAATCCATATGTAGACATTTAAAGGAAAAGCCTGATTGTTCTGAGTTGGTAAGAACCTGCAACTTCTGTTGAAGTGACTGGGAAAGCTACAAGTTCTCAGCCCCTTTTGAAAAATGGATGACTAAAAACTGAATATTTCTTCCTCCAATTAGCTACTCTTAGGCCCGCTCTACACTAGGCTTTTATGTCGAATTTAGCGCCATTACATCGATTTAACCCTCTACCCGTCCACACCACGAAGCTATTTAGATCGACATAGAGCTCTCTTAAATTCGACTTCTGTACTCCTCCCCAACGAGAGGAGCGCTAAATTCGAAATGGCCATATCGAATTAGGCTAGGTGTGGATGGAAATCGACGCTAATAGCTCCGGGAGCTATCCCACAGTGCACCACTCTGTTGACGCTCTGGACAGCAGTCCGAGCTCGGATGCTCTGGCCAGCCACACAGGAAAAGCCCCGGGAAAATTTGAATTCCTTTTCCTGTCTGGGCAGTTTGAATCTCAGTTCCTGTTTGGACATCGTGGCGAGCTCAGCAGCAGTGGCAACGATGCAGAGCTCTCCAGCAGAGATGCCCGTGCAATCTAATAGAAAGAGGGCCCCAGCATGGACTGATCGGGAAGTCTTGGATCTCATCGCTGTGTGGGGCGATGAGTCCGTGCTTTCAGAGCTGCACTCCAAAAGAAGGAATGCTAAGATCTACGAGAAGATCTCTAAAGCCATGGCAGAGAGAGGATACAGCCGAGATGCAACGCAGTGCCGCGTGAAAATCAAGGAGCTGAGACAAGGCTACCAAAAAACCAAAGAGGCAAACGGACGCTCCGGATCCCAGCCCCACACATCCCGTTTCTACGAGGCACTGCATTCCATCCTAGGTGTGGCCGCCACCACTACCCCACCAGTGACCGTGGACTCTGAGGATGGGATATTGTCCGCGGCCGGTTCCTCGTCGGACATGTTAGCGGATGGGGAAGATGAAGAAGGAGATGAGGAGGACGATGCAGGCGACAGCGCTGGCACCGCTGATTTCCCCGACAGCCAGGAGCTCTTCATCACCCTTACCGAGGTCCCCTACCAACCGTCCCCATCCCTTACCCCGGACACAGAATCAGGGGAAGGATCAAGCAGTAAGTGCTCTAAACATCTAAACATTTATTTTTAACAGAACTGAATTATTGACAATATTTACAATGGCTTATTTCCTAAAGTGCTTTAAACATATAAACATTTATCTGCAACAAAACTGGAATATTTACAATATCAACAAAGGGTTTCTCATGATTTTTCTGCCTTGGGCTCTTCACAATGTAGTCCCAACTATTTAAAAATTTTTTTACAATGTCCGGTTATTCATGATTATGCAGCCCAAGACGCTCCACTCTTTAGTCCCAGTGCACCTACGTGAAAATCCGGTCAATATGGCCGGGGATAGAGGAGAAATCCTCATAGGAGAACTCCTCGTAGGTCTCATGCAGGTACAGTTCCAGCCTGTTCATCAGGTTCCTGGGTAGGGCGATCTTATTGGGCCCTCCGTGGTAGCACATGTTTCCCCGCCACGACACAATCAAGTATTCCGGGATCATCGCGCGGCACAGCATAGCGGCATACGGCCCTGGTTTTTGCATGCTTTCCCTCAGCATGCGTTCCTTCTCGCTGTCCGAGATCCTCATGAGGGTGATGTCGCTCATGATGCCCTGCTTTGAATTAGGGAGGGGAATGTTAGTATTGGGACTGCTTTACAGCCACGCGGTGGAGGGAGAGGGGCAGCATACCAGCAGAGGGATCTTTCCCTGGGACAGCCGCGAGGGGGTGGGACAGGGGCAGAGTTCATGCTTGCCTGATTGCTGGCATTGAGACTGGCATTGCTTTCAATGTGACAGGAGGCCAGTGCTCCTATTAAAGTTTTAAGTAGCCACAAGTCTAGGGCTTACCATGATTGCCTGCTACAGAAGTTCAGGTGTCCTGCCACGCTTCTCAGACCACTGCAAGACAACTGCAAAGACCACTGCAAGACCCCAGGCATTGAAGGCGAGGGCCGAAAATTCGACCTTGTCCTGAGTGCGCATGTGAGAGGTGGAGTGCATGGTCTTGTTCACATAGAAAGACTAGGTTCTTTGTACACAACTTCATGTATCTGTCTCAGGAATTCACTCCCTTTTCCCATTCCCACAGACACATCTGCGACTGTCTCCCAACCCAGCCTGTCAGCACACTCCCAGAGGCTAGCGCAGATTAGGCGGAGGAAGAAGACGCGTGAAGACATGTTCTCAGAACTAATGGACTGCTCCCGAGCCCAGGCAGCCCAGCAGACACAGTGGAGGGAGAACTTGTCACAAATGCACCGAGCAGTCATGGAACGGGAGGAGAGGTGGCGTCAGGAGGACCAGCAGGCTACTGAAAAGCTGCTTGGACTAATGAGGGAGCAAACGGACACGCTCCGGCGCCTTGTGGATGTTCTGCAAGACCGGAGGCAGGAGGACAGAGCCCCGCTGCAGTCTATCTCTAACCGCCCTCCCCCGCCACCAAGTCCCACACCCCCCTCAGCCAAAGTACAAAGAAGGAGGGGCGGCAAGGGCCGTTAAAACTTTGTCAACCCCTGCAGACTGCTCTAGCAGTAGAAGGCTCTCATTCCCCAAAATTTGAGAAGTCCTTTCCCACCCACCTCACAGAAGCCCCCGTGCAAGTTTCACCCCCCACGTTTCATGTCTGGTTCATAATAAAATATTCGTTTCTGTTAATTACTGTTTCCATGACTTTCTTTTGGAGGACAGTCTGTCTGAAGGGGGGGAAGGGGCTTGGTCATTGGACAGGACAGTCACCTTTAGCAGGGTACAGAGGCGGGGTCAGGTCCAGCATCAGGACACATAGACAGTGCAGTCACTAGCGACCCTGGTCAGTCTGGGAGGTGGTTTTCATGTCCTGGGGAGGATTGGGGGGTTGCTCTGTGACTTTGTGGCGGGGGAGGGCAGTTACAGATCTTATGCAGCGGTCCTTATCCTGGCTCACAGATCCACGCAGCAGGGGATCTGTAACCCTACTCCCCCTGCCAGAAAGTCACATAGCCGACACATACACGCAGCCCCCCCCAGGAGTGCTGGCAGGCTCCGTTGAAATAACCAGTCCAGCACTGCGGAGCCTGTCATTCCTGGAGTTTAGAAGCATCATTTGCATCAGAACACTAAACCCGCCCCCCGCCACAGTCTGCGTCCCCGGTTTAAAACATTCCCGCGAAAACAGTAATACAGACAACTGTGTTCATTAACAAAATAGAACTGATTTTATTTCTTGGGAAGGGGAAGGGGGTGAAGGGGGTATGTAACTGGAGAGGATAGTCAACATGAACTGGGTAAAGAAACGGGGGCAGGTTCAGCTTCTGTGTCCACAAACTTAACAGTCACCGGTTACCCTGCTCAGTCTGGAACCTTGCTTTCAAAGCCTCCCGGATACACAGCGCGTCCCGCTGGGATCTTCTAATCGCCCAGCTGTCTGGCTGGGCGTAATCAGCAGCCAGGCTATTTGCCTCAACCTCCCACCCCGCCATAAAGGTCTCCCCCTTGCTCTCACAGAGATTGTGGAGCACACAGCAAGCTGCTATAACAATGGAGATATTGGTTTCACTGAGATCACAGCGAGTCAGTAAGCTTCTCCATCTCCCTTTGAGACGGCCAAAAGCACACTCCACCACCATTCTGCACTTGCTCAGCCGGTAGTTGAACAGTTCTTTTTCTGTGTACAGGGCGCCAGTATAGGGCTTCATGAGCCAGGGCATTAGCGGGTAGGCTGGGTCCCCTAGGATCACTGTAGGCATCTGCACATCCCCAAGAGTTATTTTGTGGTCCGGGAAGTAAATACCTTCCTGCAGCCGTCTAAACAGACCAGAGTTCCTGAACACGCGAGCGTCATGAACCTTGCCCGGCCATCCGACGTTGATGTTGGTAAAACGTCCCCTATGGTCCACCAGTGCTTGCAGCACCATTGAAAAGTAGCCCTTTCTGTTAATGTACTGGCTGGCCTGGTGGTCCGGTCCCAGGATAGGGATGTGAGTCCCATCTATAGCCCCACCGCAGTTTGGGAATCCCATCGCGGCGAAGCCATCTATGATGGCCTGCGCGTTTCCCAGGGTCACTACCTTTGACAGCAGTACCTTAACGATTGCGTTGGCTACTTGCATCACAACAACCCCCACAGTAGATTTGCCAACACCAAAGTGGTTCGCGACTGACCGGTAGCTGTCTGGCGTTGCAAGCTTCCAGAGGGCTATGGCCACTCGCTTCTGGACAGTCAGGGCTGCTCGCATCCGGGTGTCACTGCGCTTCAGGGCAGGGGACAGCAAGTCACAAAGTTCCAGGAAAGTCTCCTTCCGCATGCGAAAGTTTCGCAGCCACTGGGATTCATCCCAGACCTGCAGCACTATGCGGTCCCACCAGTCCGTGCTTGATTCCCGGGCCCAGAATCGCCGTTCCACAATATCCACATGATCCATTGCCACCGTGATGTCCTGGGCGCTGGGGCTCATGGTTTCTGACAGCTCTGTGCTACTGTCCGACTTCAGGCCATCACGGCGGTGCCGTAGCCTCCTCGCCTGATTTCTCTGCATCTGCCTCAGGGAAAGGTGTATGATAAGCTGCGAGGTGTTGAGAACGGCCACAACTGCAGCGATGGTTGCAGCGTGATCCATGATCGCAGTGCTGTGGCATCCGCGCTGTCACTGACCAGAAAAGTGCGCGAACTGATTTCCCGCCGGCGCTTTCATGGAGGGAGGGAGGGCGTTAGTGACGGACGGATGACGACACATTTTTTTACCCAGAAGGCATTGGCGGCTTGACCCAGAATTCCAATGGGCAGCGGGGACTGCGGGAACTGTGGGATAGCTGCCCACAGTGCACCGCTTCCAATATCGACGCTCGCCCCGTTAGTATGGACTCACGAAGTCGAATTACTCTCCTTAGTATGGACACACACGTTCGACTTTGCAATATCGATTCCACATATTCAATTTAAGTGAAATCGAACTACCCTCGTAGTGTAGACATACCCTTATACACCGCCTATTGTGTGAAGGGAGGAAAGCTGATAAGATAACCCTTATCTCATCAGGAATTATGTGGTTCCTTGCATCCTATCATATTGTAGTTTCCAACAATGATTATGTTAAAAGAAAAAGAGGGTTTTTTTCTAGCTTTAGTGAGTATGTTGTATGTATTAAGGGCAGAAAAACCACCCAAAAGCTAGGTCGGGTCAAATAGGTGGCTTATGTATGATATATGTGCATATGCAACCCACTAATGAATGTATAATACAGGTCTCTTCCCCTCTGACTGCGGAGCCCAATCCTCAGAGGATATGAGTGTTATAGCCACATCTTGAGAAGTTTAGCTCAAGTTATAGCAGCTTGTGATTTTTAGTTCTGGAAGACCCAGTTCAGTTCCTGGTGTGTTGTCCAAAATGGCAGCTGTCACATATGTGTGTGTGTGTGTATATATAAATAAATATAGATGTGTGTGTTATACACACATACATTTTTTTTCATTTATGTTTCTTTTTCCTGTATGGTCCTTTATTCACATTTTGTCCCAATATTTTCTCAACCCTTTCCATGGCCCATGGATGAGGCTAAAATATTGCTGCCCACTTATTTCACCCAAGGGCAAGAAGTAAAATCTTGCTGCTCCCATCTCTTGTAAGCTGTGTAAGATTGGTGCTGAATTTGACAAGCAGGCAAAACTTCAAGAAAATGCACTGGATGCAGTACCCAAGTTCTCAGAGCCATAAAACCACATAGGGCCCAAGTTTACATACATATGGAAAAACTTGAACTATAATGACCCTTTTCTTTTTTTTAGCAACTGGATATATCCCTAATATATTCTTGCCCTGGACTCATTGGCTTATACATGAATATCACTGGTCTTTCCTAAGCAGAAGATGAACCCAGTCATGTATTGTTTGCGTAACAAACTTCAATCCAACAGTGTTGGAGTGGGCTCAAAAAGAGGCAAAACAAATCTGCCCATCACCCTTTTTATTTTAGCTACAGTATAGTCTATTCATGATAAATTATCCCTATCACTCATTTTGTGACCTGTAATTCTTACTGTTCAGGGCATCTGTACCATGATGTCATAAAGGGTTTAGAATGAGCTTTCTTATTAACTCTGACTACTTGCAGTCTGAGATCGTTACAGGGAAAAGTCACAACGATTACAGGGTGTCAGTAATTATGGCAGCAGCAGTAGCACGGGCTAAATATGCTCTCAGAGGAAACTTTCAATGACAGCCATGTACAGAGCAAGCTAATGTCGTTGAACTTTGCTGGCCTCTTCCAATTCGTCAGAAATTCAAAAGTCTTACTTTACACCAATCAATCTTTTCAAAAACGTTCTTCTGTGTTTCTCCAGTCTGTGCAGTCCCTGGCTGAAACACAGCAATGGTCATAAAGGATGGACCAAGGCTGAACTCCTGCAAATTTCAGTTAAGAAGAGTGTTCTGGGCTTGTAAAGCCTATGGTTTTTGTTCAGAATTAGATCCAAAATCATAAAAGAGTCTATTTTTCCAGTATGGAGAAACCTCAAGATAATGGCCATAGCCAAGAGATATTGTACAAAATGGGAGAACAACTAATCTTTTGAGGCTTCTACCATTTTATAGTGAAGAACTGCTTGGAATGTTCTCATTGTGATACCCTGTTTCCCCGAAAATAAGACAGTGTCTTATATTAATTTTTGCTCCCAAAGATGCGCTAGGTCTTATTTTCAGGGGAGGTCTTATTTTTCCTGGAGCTTCGGGGCCTTATATTCCGGGGTGGCCTTATTATCGGGGAGGTCTTATTTTCGGGGGATGTCTTATATTACAGCGAGAGGCAAAACTGGAAGTAGGTCTTATTTTCGGGGGATGTCTTACTTTCAGGGAAACACGGTAGGTCACCCTGGAGTGCCACCTGGAACTGAGGTACAGTTGAGCCCTCTGTCTCAACCTCTGGGTTTCCTCTGTTTTTACAGGAAATTTGGGGTGAGGACTAGAGGAATGGTTTTGGGAAGGTAAGTGCCCAGTCTCCCAGCCACCCTCCTTCTTCTCAGGGGTAAAACAGGGACCCTGCTTTTCACCAGGTTTAAGCTTCTCCTTCTGTGGTTTATGTTTGTGTTTGCTCAAAATCATCAGCTAGAGTAGCCATTTCATCCACAGTCTTCACCTTTTTTGTCCCATAAACACTGTTTCACATCATCTCTACATATATCCAGGAAATGTTCCTGAGCAACAAGATCACACATATCTTCAAAGCTTGTAACACCTTTTCCCTTTACCCACTTTTCCATCAAATCTTTCATTTGGTTTACACAGGCCATGTTACTCATCCCAGCACCCCTCTTAAGGCTTCTGAATTTTACTCCATATGTTCCAGGTGTAATCTGAAACTGTTTTAAAACCATTTCCTTGAATTTACCATAATCTGAAGCATCTCTAATTGGCATCTTATTGAATATATCAGGAGTTTTCCCAGACAACTTTGCAACCAAAGTGGGCATCTTGTAGTCCTCAGCAATCTTATGAAGTACACACAGCCTCTCAAAAGTGATAAAATATTCAGCAAAGTCTCCTGTCTCGCTGTATGCAGGACACAACGGTTCCCATTTGTGGATTTTTAGAGAGGTGGGAGTCCCTGGAGCATGGGGGTTCTGCTTCTGCTTCTCTAGCAAGTCCAGTTGGTACTTCCCCTCTCTTTCCCTCTCCATTTCTTTGGCTTGCAGTTCCATGGCTCTTCAGTGTGCAGCTTCTTGCCTTGCATTGTCTGTTTCAATTTCCAGCCGTTTTCATTCCATAAGTCTCATGTGTTCTTTTTCTCTTTCTTCTGCATGAAATATGCACAGCCCCAACTTCGTAATAGTTTCACTTTCACTCATTTTGCTGCTTTTCTGTTCCTATCTCCCTTTCCCAAAATAAGCAAACAGAAAATAAACTGGCAACCTCTTTGACTGATCTCTAGCCACCATACTTAAATCACTTAAAATCTTTGCAAATCTCACTCAGAACAAGAAGATGTGCATTTGACCCTGCTCGCTGTGTCACTGATGGGTCCCCTCCCTCCCCGGGGTGCCACCTGGAACTGAAGTACAGCTGAGCCCTCTGTCTCACCAATCTGGGTTTCCTCTTGCACTGTCATGTTGTGACATGCTGCAAAGCCCTCCAAGGTTGCACCCACATCAATATCCACAGGCAGGGACACACCCAGCTGTATTCATGAATGCTCTGGCCAGCCACTCATGAACCCACAATATAGAAGCTACAGCCAAAATATTCCCAGCTCCCCAACCTAAGATCCCAGATCTGTACCGTCCTGCCCTGGTTAAAACCTGACCAGTATGAATTTATTACCCTGTCCACCACTTCTACAAAGGAAAGTGGACGTGCACTAACTCTTGTTCATGAGGTTGAGATTTATCCCCTTTGCACTTCAAACGACACACAATGTTTTAGGTAAAATATAAAATAGATTTATTAACTACAGAAAGATAGCAAACACATCAAAGTAGATTACCATAACAAATAAAACAAAATGCAAACTAAACCTACAATACCAGGTAGGGTCTGAATCAGTAATCTCTCACTCTGACTGATGATACAAGCAGTCCACCAAGTTTCCATCACAGGCTAGAAATCCCTTTAGCCTGGGAGCAGCACTTTCCCCCCAGTTCAGTCTTTTTCCTCTGGTACTTTCAGGTTTGTTGTTGTAGGGAGAGTAAGGTGCAGTCATGATGTCATTTCCCCCTTTTATATCTTCCAACTTGCTGGAAAGCTCTTTTGCTGTGACCTGGGTTAACCAGTCCCCACTGCGTAGTACTATTTCTGAGAGGTTTCTATTGTACATAGTTCCTGGGCTAATCCTTGTGCTTGTATGCATTTCCGCAATAAGCCATTAACATTGTTTGGCCTTTTTATTGTTGTACCTGAAAGGCTCCTTGTGGGTGTTCTCAACCTCACAACATGTTTCAGTAGCACATACATAGCGAAACTTCATAACTTCACATACAATAATAACACATAAAATCCAACAAGCTATTAATGTCTAGCAGATCAAGACTTTTAGAATGATACCTTCCAAGGCATACGTTGTACAAAACATATCATAATTATATGACAGTGGGGAATATGGGAGTGCCACAGTGTCACACTCATGCTATTGCATCTGAAACCTAGTCTTGATTAGACATTGAACACAAGTCAAACAGATTAGACAAACATCTGTCAGGGATTGGCTAGGTATACTTAATTCTGCCAAAACATGGGGGAATGAATTAGATGACATTCACCACTATGTTTCTATGATTCAGTGGAGCTTTATCCCGGTTCAAACACAAGCCAAACCTTATCCTGATTCAAGCCCATCTCTAGCAGTCATATATTTGGTACAGAAACTCTTGTTATTATAGGTAAGTGTTATTGATTTTTGTGCTGCACTTTTACATTTCTGAGAGTTTGCTGTTGTCAGCTACCATTTTGTGTGCCGTTTAAATGTTAGCTTTTAAAGAGGAGATACAAACCCTCAGCTCTCTTGTGAAGGCTTTGTTCTTTCTTTTGTTGCTTTTGGTAATATAGCATAAGTAATTTGGACTGAATGTATGTGGTAGCTATTTGTGTTTGGAAAACATACCAATTTATGTCCATTGTTTTATTGCTCGCCAAAGGGGCAGATTAGATATGTTGTGCCTCTTGGCTATTTTGCTGTTTGCCTTTCAGATTCCAAGTTGAGTTTGATAGGCTTGTTTTTAGGATGAGGAAAAGAATGATTATGCTCAAACTGAGCACACTTGATGTGGAAAATCAGGGGAGACAATAAACATGAAATGCAAAGGTGCGTGTCTTCAGAGCAGAACCCACTTTAAATGTCAGATTTAAGTATTTTCACTGACCATTTTTGGTAGAACAATCTTGCTAAAGTGGCTTGTTGAGCCTGCCTGGATTTAATTGATAGGACATTCCAAAGAAATAACTACAGTATGTCAATATTTAAAGCTGAAAACAATTGAATGTATCAAGTATTTGAGGGGCTTTATACTCAATATCAAATTTCATCTGGGAGGGAGGAGAGGAAATCATGTTAGGGTGAATGGAAGAGCTTTCTGAGATGAGATGGAAAACATCTGAGGGGCAACATGGTCTTCTTACTACCCTTCTCTGTTAACTTCCTGGATTTTTTGTTGTTTTGTCTTTCTTTGATTCTAAATGTATTTGATTGCTGGCCTGGCAAAGTACCCTGTCCTTGGCTAATTTGATTTTATCATATTAAGCGGATTGAACATTTTACTTTAGTATTGAGAAGTGCAGTGTCCACACATGGATACATTCAGGAATAGCTATTGTACTTTAAATTCACATCCTACCTTAATCCAAATTAACTTGCAGGTGTAGAAAAAGCTCTTTACTAAGTGTTTGTGCTATGCCCCAATCTTGATTGGTGCCTCCAGGTGCTACCATAATACAAATAATAGAATGATGTTAATGTACTGGTCATTTTTAGAATAAAAACATTATCTTTTTGTGATGAAGCCTTTTTGGTTTGTGACACCAAAAATGGAAACGCTTTTTATTAAGCTTTGCCAGCGCTCACGTCTCACCCAATTTTTACCATATTTGAAAATCTACTTAAATGGTTTATTATGGTGTGATTGCCATTGCTTTGTATGAGTGTGTATTGATTGTACATTGCTTTGTATGAGTGTTTATTGATTGTACATTGCTTTGTAATCATCCCGATGAAAGACACTATAAAAACAAATGGTGACTAGACTGAATTATGCTTCTTTTTCTTCAGAGGGGCATTTCATTGCAGTATTGGTTGGTAGCCTTTTGTAGATGTGGAATCATTGCAATGCATTAAGGCCTTATTTATGCAATCTCTCTTGTCCTCTAGGAAATTCTACTGCTTTTCTTGGCATTTTTATGAACATTAAATTCCAAAGAGGAAATGATGTCTTAACATTCACAGACAGGGATAAGAGAAAGGAAATAAAAATACCACAAGCACATCTAAAAATTACATATGGCCAAGGTTTTGAAAAATAAGTGTATAAAGATAGCTCTTCAATTCATAATTAAGTATCTAAATATGTGGGCTGACTTTTTTCAAAATTGCTGAGCCCCCAGCAGCTCCCATTGAAGTCAGAAATCAAGTTCTCAGAAACTCTGAAAAATCAGCGCACTTATTTAGATGCCTAAATCTTGACTGAAGAGCCTAACTTTAGACACTTTTGAATATCTTTATCATATGTGCACTGAATATATATAATATGAGTAGAAATTCTTCACGTTCTGGGGAATAAGAAATTCTCCTCAAGATTACCTTCAGTATCTCTTAGACCAGCAGTTCCTTGCCATTTTGGGGTAACTATACCTATTTTTCAAACCTCTCTTGTACCAGACACTTCCTTCCTTTTCCAATTCAACTTGTGCATTCTTTAAGTCTGCAGCAGACCAAACTCCATTCCCGGAATATTTGAATAGGAAGTGAGTAATATTGACTCTCTATGGTACCTATAAGGCCTACATTAATGTAATGTCTGAACACCTCACAAGCTTTCTTTTAATGTACTACTTATCCTCACAACACTCCTCTGAGCTACAGAAATACTGTTATACCAATTATCCAGAGGTTAGTAGAGGCCATGTTGACTAAGGCTTTGAGAAAAAAGGTGATTTACCCAAAGTCACAGAGGAAGCCAGGGATCAATGGAAGTGAACCGAGATTTCCCAAATCCCAGCCTGCACCATAACCACTGGACTACCTTTTCTTTTAGGGGATTACAATAAGAGATTCAGGAACTCAATGTCTGTCAGGATTTGGCTTTGCTTTCTAACCTACTGTGTGGTTTTTTGTGTGTTTGTTTTTTGTTTGTTTTTTTAACAGCAAGGAGCTTAATTCAGCAAACTTGTTTACTGAAATTGTAAATTATGCAAATATATTCTGTGCTTGACTGCTGTTTTTGAAGTTTTTTGCAAGTAATTATGGAAAACTGGCAGCAATAGCTTTTCTCCTACCACTCAGTGTTTCTAGTGGATGCTCATGTCTAGTGATGTCGCACCTAAGAATAAAATCATTCATGTTCCCCAGAAATGCTCATTAAACAAACTTTTTAAATGGTTATATTGTCTGAAATTTGACTGTCCCTGTTGGACTTTGATGAATGTTGCTCATTACTTAGATTAAGCTTTCAGCTTTGTGAACACTACTACATTGCCTAATAATGTGAAACATTTTACAATGAAAGGGAGTCATGTAGACAAATGATAGTATTTTAATCAATTAACTTAGCAGTGCTATCAAAACCCGCATGAAAGGTCTAGACACATTAGATAATGTCACATTTTTAATAGTTTATAATTAACACTGGGGAAAGAATTGGTTGCATACCAGCTGAGACGAACATGCCACGAATTACATTCCTTGCCAGCTGAAAAAGGTCTTGAAATTACATGGTGCACTTCCTGTTCTCTGCATATATTTTCTCTTTTTTTTCAAAAGCAGAACAGTTTTAAGTCATGCAGTTGCTCAACTGGCATTTCCAACACTGAATCTAATCCAAAACATTCTGTTCTTCATTGCAAATCAGGTAGAACTGAACCAGTCTGTGAACCCTTAATTGGATCATTAATATGAGGAATGAAGACTATCATTTTAAATTTTATGGCATAGGATAAAGCAGCATACGAGTTCTCTGCTGTGTTGTGTAAATAAATGAATAAATAAAAAAACCCTCTTATAATTTCACACACTGTACTATTAATGAATGATAGCTCCATAACAATGTCCTTCTTTGTACAAACCTTCATTCATTATGCGTTAATTGTTAGCAGAGACTGGAGAAATAGTTCCAAGAAGTGTATGTTAGTCCTAGGCAGAGAAAAATATTTCAGACACCCCAAGACAAAGGCAGCGATTATAAATGTGAAAAAGTTGGGTGTGCATCTTTTAAAATATTAAGCAGCACAGAAAAAGAAACAAATGAAGTGACTTACAAAGTTAAACAACATTCTTGACAAGGATGGTACTCAAAATGTTTGGAGTTTGTATATAGGAGGTTTGGAAAAGCATCCAAAGGTTTGGATTTTTTTGCAACAGTTGGCTAATTTTTGCTACAAAACAGAGGAAGTAATCTAGAAAAATAGGCTTTCTTGCATATTTTCTGGTGTTCCAGTTCTGATATTAATTGGAAATTAAAACAAAAAACAAGAGTTATCTGAAGACTTCAAACCCCATCCCCCCAAAAACCTTGGGGAGGGAGGAATGTTCTTATTGGATCCAAGCTTGTTTATACATCTTCAGTAAAAACAAGAATGCAGTTATTATCAGTCAAAGAAATGGTTAGAAATCACTCATCTGATGCAATTATTGCAGCTGCCATGAAGATTCTGTTACACTCTATGGCTATTTGAGTCTTTACTTTTTAATCAAAGGCATGTTGCACAAGCGAAATGTCTTACACTGGTGATTTATTGCCTTATCAATATTCATTCTGGGCAAGAGTCTTGCCTCCTTTGCAACTCTCATTGCCTGATAATTAATCATAATTTGGTTTGAAGTTGCTGTAGGCATAATGGACCAAATTAATCTCTGCCATAACTCCATTGGTTTCAGTAGAGTTATGCCAGGGGTAGATCTGGCCCAGTGATATTAGCATGGTCTCTGAAAATACAGCCAAGTCTTACTCCCTTAGTAAACAGCAAGAGTCTTGGAATAGAATCTATTATTTTCATTGGAATCAAATGAATGAAGTTTTGTTGGAAAGATTTTGGGGTATATATAGATAATTCTTCTGAGTAAATGCCAGTATTTTGAAAGGAATGTAAACATTTCTCATGAGTAATAGCTGCTTAGCACTAGGAGAAATGTCCTCCCTTTTTGTACCTTGTAGACAGCAGTCCCCTTTAAAATGACAGTTTGAAAGTTTGCCTTAATTTATAAAGTGTTCAGAACTGGAAGGAAGGTACATTATGAAGCTGAAGTAGTGAATATATTTGTATGTTATGCACATCTAGGTATTTTCAGGTATACTTTTATAAAGCACAAATCTTTGTCCTATCTAGGTACAATCATTGTAGCTAGCTGTAGCTTCCTCTTAAATAGTGGAGTCATCATCCACACATATTTTGTCCTGATATAGTGTATGGCAGTTGGTGGTTGATCTCAGCATGCTATAAAGATGCATGGATACAGAGAACAATACTTTCTATGATTAGTCACTGTTCTCCTAAGAAATGTCTGGTATTAGACCAGCAGTACGGGTTTGTTAAATAAGCATTAAAAGCAATATGAATTTTATTAGTGCATTTTTTAATGAACTCTTATTTGTGCAATAAGAAGGATCATCCAGTGTGATGAGGACTAAATATAGACTTCTCTTAAGATTAATTTATGATAACAGCCTGGAATGCATCACAATATATACTGCAAAGCTTGAAAAGGGAGAGTTATCTACAGGTTGCTCAGTGGAATCTAAGATTTTGTTTCAAGAACGACCCAAAGAAATATGAACAAGTTTTAAGGCAAAAGTCTGTTTAGAAGTGCTAGCCAAAGCATTAGGTTATATATACACAAACCACATTGATACTAATTAATTTGTGCATGGTATTAATGTAATATATGTGTGTGTGTGAGTGTGTGTTGAGTAATCATACTAAATTGCATTGTGCCTATTCTTCCTCCGTATGCTAAGGTATATATCCCATCGGGACAAGAATAGCTCAGCACTTGGCTTTGGTAAATATGGAATCTGTCAAAAACTAGATGGACGAGTGTTATGAAACAAAGGTACAATGTGGTATAAGAAAATATGAATGACTTATATTAGGGAGTATCTTCATATATCTTAATGTCTGGAATTTAATATTCAAAACAAAAAATGAGAAAGCACAGCCAGGCACCAAAGACTAAAGCTGGCCTAAGCTGGCCATTTGAACTTTAAGTGACTTGAAACGTGCTATGTATCTTGTATCAACCATACTATAAAAATGACTAATTTAGGGGGCGTTTGGGAAGCACATCTTCTATTTAAGGTGAACTGAACACGCTGTAAGTATTTGCTTCCTGGAAGGAGTTGTGATGTATTAACTCTTTGTTTCCAGTACTGTATTGCTTTGTCTTTAGACAATAAATTAGACTGGTGTTGGTTATTTGGTCTTTTGAACATTCTTAATATCAAATTGTAAGTATAGTCAATAGAAGTATGTAGATGCAAACACCCTAGAAAAAGGACAATAATCCACCGTGCAGATGTTTTACATATAGTGGTCTGTACTCCAGTCTTTCTGAAAAGCTACTCCACAGATCATCTGTAACATAAATGGGAGCTGTAACAGATGGTTTGGATAGGGCAGCAAAAGCTGTGGTCTGAAAACACTGTGTGTACAGATAATATGTTTGGCTGCATAGAACAAGCCTTTGTCCCTATGCAGAGACCCCTCTACCCCCCCACAGGAAGATATTTTGTGACCACAAGACATGGAAGTTAAGTCACTTTCACCAGAGTTTTGCTCCTCAAACTGATTGACTGATTAAAAACAAATAAACAAATAAATAATAGAGCAAAAATGCATCACATTTTAAGCATCCTGAAAGTTACCCAGTTCTGTAATAGCATTAGGTGTGAAAAAAATATTAATGAGAGCATTCATTCACTGACTAAGCCTTAGGATACATTTTCACCATTAAGAACATATTAATAAGGGAATGCTACCAACTACTGGCAGAATCCAAAGGCAATTCTAGAGATTCCTTTAGCCACTAGAATGCTGCCATTAAGAAGTCAGTGTCCTCAACCAATTGACCCCACCACTAGGGCTGGTCAAAAAATAGTCTTTTTTTCCCCCGAGGAATGGTGCTTCATGTCCACATTCTCCTCTGTGAATTGATGAAATAGGCTCCTAGGCCAAACTGCATCTCCCATGTGGAATCACAGTTTTCCCTCTCGCTGAGCCACTGTGGTGCATCCTGGGGGATTCAGTCCAGATTGGGGGTACAAGGCATCATAATGGCATTTCCAAATTGACTTTTTTTTTTTAATAGTGGGTGTTCGGTTTTTTAACAGTCAAATTTTTCCATGGAAAGCAGATGCCAACAACTTGTTCAGCTGAAAACCCAATTAATTTTCTATGTGAAAACTATTTTGTAGGAATCTTTTTTTACCAGTCTTTTCCATTCAGTATTCCCAACACACAGGCTAAATTAGACAGAAGTCTGATTAAGTGGATGCGCCCTACACTGTACCCAAGAAACTTGGCTACTGGTTTACTGACAAGAAAAGTGATTTCCCATCTGTAGGGAACAGCATAGGAGAAAGCATAAAGGTGCTTGAGGGAGAAGTGACCAGTCAAGGATGACCCATTGGCAAAGCAAACACAGAGGTCAACATCTTGATAAAATAATAGATCTTATGGATCGGGTAGGGCTAAAGGGTGAAGGGCTTAAAGGCAAAGACAAGGAGCTTGTATTTGATGTGGTGAAGCATGGGGAGTCAATGGAGGGATTCAAAGATGGGGGGTGATGTGGCCAGAGCAAGACAATCTCAGAGAACCTTAACTTTCATTTCTTTTAATATTTTATTACTAGGTTAGAGTGGTGGCTAGTGGTTAGATCAAGGCCGTATGTGAATCAGCAATCCTGGGCTATATTCTTCATTCTGGCACTGATTAACAGTGTTTTCAAGCAACTCAACCTCTATGCCTTAGTTTACCTATCTATACAAAGGCTATATTAGAGTTCTGTCACATCACATATTTGCTTTGAGGTTCACTCAATGTTAATCAAGTTACTTGGGGTCCATGAATGAAAAGTGTCATTGAAGAGCAAAGTATTTTTTGTATACATGAGAATCACTTTAGAAATGACAAACTGCCCACCATAAACACCATCTAAGAATCATACCAGATTACCTATTGTTATGAAAAATTCTTAAGCCACATGGGATAAACTTTCTGGTCATGACATAAAAGAAATCAGTGTTAACTGCTATGCAATTTCCACATACTATACATATAAGACAGGATTGCTTTTAAACTAATAGAAAACATATCCACTTGAAGAGGAAGCTTGGGCTGTGCATAAACTCCAATTCTGTCTAATTTCTGTTGAAAAACATCTGCAGAGGACGAATTCTTAGTCAGTGGCACACAGATTGAGTACAGAGACTCTGTGGATTCAAGGGAAAAGACTATAAAGCATCAGATCAGCTTCCTATTTTGGACCATGGGCTCTAGCCCTGTCTATTGACAGGGCATGCATCCTATTTGCTTCCCCTTAGGTCCAAAATAGCCTGAGATTGTTAGCCTTCAGGGTACTCTATAATGCTTATAATTTCTCCTTAGCCCAGGAAGAGATGGGTAGGTCTAGGTGGCAGTGGTGTTGGACTCAGCTGAAAGGCTAACTTGCTGTATTTTTTTGCTTTGGGGTTAGTTTAGTTGATCTTGGGGTAACTGACAATTCAATTTGTTTATATGGGTACTTTTAAAAGATTCTGAAGAGCTCCCACAGGGCTGAATGGGCGGTCTTGCATTGTAGAATAGTAAAAAGCCTAAATAAATATATCAATGTGTCTAATACAGCAACTGCCTAAAGGAAAGGGCTAGTTATGAATCCATTGGCCACACCCAGGACCTACCTCTTCCCTCTGTAAACTACCCCACTTTGCTGCTGGGGGGAGAAAAGCCAAGGTGTACACTTCAGTGCACAAGTGGTCTAGAGTACCTCTGCAGAGTCTTCCTATGTGGAACGGTCACAATTCTGCTGTTTTCAGTGCCTTTTGTGCATAAAATTCCTCAGGACCCAAAGAATTACAATACTCTACAAAGAAGTCCTGTGCCTACTAACTTAAAATAATTACAAAGAGGCAAACAGCAGAAATAACCACAAACGCAGAATAATTGAGATCAATAACTCAATCCAGCCATACTGAGAAACCATTCAAATGATCTCTGAGGGAAAAAAAAGCAAGAGAACAAAACAAACAAACAAAACAGGACTGTCACTGTGCTTTGCATTAAGTCCAGATCTTTGCAAAAAACAGTTAATAAATTTGAGCAGGTTAGTAATGTTGATTTAGCTGCCTTTATTGTGTTGAGAGATTACCTTCACAGAGCATTGAACAAAAGAATGGCAAAGTGAACAAAAGAAACATCCACAGCAAAGACATATTGTGACAGGGCACTATTTGTAGCACCCTGGTCACTGATGTAGCTGCAGCCTGAATAAGGCTGCAGGCTCAGCTATGAGCAATTAAACTCTTTCTGCTGGAGGATTATGAGCCCCTGGGTGGTAATCACTGGGTCAAGGATGGAATTGGGATGATATAAGTGGAAGGAACAGGAAGCAAGAGCTCAGAAGGGAGCTCAGAGGATAAGCGGAGGACTGAGGGCAGAAGGGAAGCCTCCCCTTGCTGTAAGCTGGCATTACACTGTGATAATTTGTAAAAAAAAAAAAAAAAAAGCATAAATACACACCTGGATGAAAGGATAACAACCTGGTGTGTGTTCATGACCATGAGACTGCACATTAATGATCTGGATGATGGGATGAATTGCACCCTCAGCAAATTCATGGATAACACTAAGCTGGGGGGAGAGGTAGATAAGCTGGAAGTCAGGGATAGGGTCCAGAGTGACCTAGACAAATAGGAGGATTGGGCCAAAAGAAATCTGATGAGGTTCAACAAGGATAAGTGTAGAGTCCTACATTTAGGATGGAAGAATCCCATGCACTGCTACAGGCTGGGGACCAACTGGCTAAGTGGCAGTTCTGCAGAAAAGGACCTAGGGATTACAGTGAATGATAGGCTGGATATGAGTCAACAGTGTGCCCTTGTTGCCAAAAAGGCTATTGGACTGCATTAGTAGGAGCATTGCCAGCAGATCAAGAGAAGTGATTATTCCCCTCTATTCAGCATTGGTGATGCCACCTCTGGAGTATTGCAACCAGTTTTGGGCCCCTCACTACAGTAAGGATGTGGACAAATTGGAGAGAGTCCAGCGGAAGCAACAAAAATGATTAGGGGGCTGGGCCACATGATTTATGAGGCGAGGCTGATGGAACTGCAAAAGAGAAAAGTGAGGGGGGATTTGATAGAAGCCATCCACTACTTGAAGGGGCGTTCCAAAGAGGATGGAGCTCGGCTGTTCTCAGCGGTGGCAGATGACAGAAAAAGGAGCAATGGTCTCAAGTTGCAGTGGGAGAGGTCTAGGTTGGATATTAGGACACACTGTTTCACTAGGAGGGTGGTGAAGCACTGGAATGGGTTACCTAGGGAGGTGGTAGAATCTCCATTCTTACAGGTTTTTAAGGCCCGGCTTTAGTTAGGCTTGGCCTTTCTTTGAGCAGGGAGTTGGACTAGATGACCTCCTGAGGTCCTTTAGGAGGAATGTCAAATATGGATGGCCTTCAGTAATCATTGAGAAGTATGTGGGGGAGCTGGTTTTTTTTAATGTATATAATGCATATCCCTGTTTGATTGCTATTGTGCTGTGAGCTACATTAATGAGAAGAGTTAACTTATTCATGGAGGGTTTAAACATCTGCAGGAAGCCAGACAATGTAGATAGCCTAGTCACTGATACTTAACCAAACAATACCAATGTCAAAGTCCTGTTGTTGTTTTATCCAAATGGGGGGGGGGAAACAACCCCAATTTAAGATGGAGTCAAGGACCCCAGCAGGACAATGGACTATTGATTTGCTAATAACTCTCATCTGCACTAATACACACAGAGGATTGGAGAATGGAAAAACCCCAGGAAGGGCAGGAATAGACAAGATAGAGGAGAAGGCTGAACAAGAGGAAAGAGGGTTCTGAAGGATCCTGGACTCTCTGACCCAAAGGACTCTTGGGGGTGGGAGCAGGAATGAGGAAACTGAGGCAGGGTCTTGTGTATGGGTGGATGCTTTTCCATAAATATGTACACCTCTTCTGCTTTGTCTATGAGTAATGTGTTTGATTTTGAAATTCCTTTGAAAAATCTCTGTGTCCCTTGCTTCAACTGTAGTCCTTGAAGAGTTAAAACTTAAACCAGGGTACCCATGAAGGTGAAGCTCTGGAGGGGAGCTAATGTGGAGACTTTCAGAATCAACACTGGTCTCAGGGCCTAGGGTAGCTGGATTGCGGGATCCCACATCTCAACAAAGGAGTACAAAACAGGGGGTCTGTACTCCGGGAGTGTGCTGGAAAGGCTGGACTACGGGACAGTGCTTGGCTGCTGCTCAGACCCAGTAAGCTGAAAAGCATGGGGATCCAAAGTTTGAGTTCAGAACTCAACAGACTGGTGAGCAGGGAGAAATCAGTCAGGGCTGTAAAAGACATAATTAAAACTCAACTGGCAATACACAGTGGTACTGTATCATATCACAGGTAGTAGTAGTAACTGTTGGTATATAGGGACAGTTTACTGATGACATCTTTTAGTACTCCACCTCATGGATATTCTGTTGTTTCAATTATGTTATTTATATTCCTCCAGTAACTATTGCTCTCCTTTTAACTCACACTTTTGTAGTCCAACCAAGGTACGAGGTAAATAATTTTGCATTATATGTGTTTTAATTTAGCATCTCTAGCACACTAGCAATAGTAATGTAATGTTGAAACCAGCATATAAGGAACATCTCCGATAGACAACCTCTTGCTTAATCAAGCACTTCAAAGTATTCCCAGCTTGTATTCTTGTACAGTTTCATTACTTAAAAACAACTTTTATCAGAGGCAACTGACTTCAGCTCTTACTGGTGGTTTAAGGCAGATTTTTCATGTGTATTATCTATGTGGATCTTTTCACCACAGTTTTTATTTTAAAATGTAACTGCTTGTTCACATAATTTGTAGTACCCTCATACATCCCAAGGGAGATGAGCTCTCCCTTGTCCCATGCCATCCCTCTCAATTAGCATGTACAGTGAAGAGTCTCAGTCCCCTAATGGATATGCCTGGGAGGAATTAGGGCTGTTGCAAGCTACTGACAATGTTAGTAAATGTCCCATATTCTATGTCCATCATCATTATGTCTTTTTTCCATAAAGTGCACTTGAATGTAACACAGAGGCTGAAAGTTCTAACTGCCTATTATGGGACATTGCATGCTACCTTTCTAATTCCTGCCTTTCTTGATATGAAAAGCACTAATCACCAACTGTCCCAACAACCCATAATTAAGTTAACTCTAAAAGTTAAGAGCTTGAAAACATTTTTACCCTAAATTAAACCTTTTGTGCTTTTGCTCCAGAGGCTGGCAGATAACCAAGTCTGGGAATGTTGCATTTTTATTCCTTCTAGCTCTAAACCAAAGGTCATAAATATGTAAATACTTATACTGAATAGTTTTTTGGTTTATTTTATTTTTATGCTGCTTTATCTGACATGAGATAATTGAGAAATAAGCATTTATCCAAATTTAAATCTGATTTTGATAATCCCCTTGGATTCTGAATACCTGATTTGAAACTGAAATATTTTTAATGGGAACAGGTACCCAAGGAAGGAGGATAATTTTGAACAATTTATGGATGGTTTGAAACCATGAATAATTCAGTGCCCACATATCTTTAAATGACATGGTATGACCTAGATTGGTACAAATTACTAGCGATGTAATATCACCTAAATTTGATATTCATCTACAAAGGTTGTTTGTCAAGCTGTTTGTGGGTTTGTAACTGACCTTTAAAAACTTGTGGATGAATCAAACTAATAGCCTGAACAATGAAAGTCTTTCAACAAGTGAGCATAATAAATCTCTTCACTTTGAGAGGGAGGCAAGTGTAATATATAAAATTAAAGACAAGCTTTAATAGACACTCTGAACTTAAGGAGTGCTGAATATAGAAAGAGACTAATTATAGTTATAGACACATTGAATATGGAAGCTAGTGATGGTGTGTGGATATGTAGGAGGAATGAAAAGTGGGGAAAATTGTCTTTGAAAGAAGTCATTACAAATATGTCAATTTTGTAAAGAGGGGTA
This sequence comes from Terrapene triunguis, assembly GCF_002925995.2. Taxonomy (NCBI): domain Eukaryota; kingdom Metazoa; phylum Chordata; order Testudines; family Emydidae; genus Terrapene; species Terrapene triunguis. The sequence goes on from NW_020664530.1 coordinate 12,932,828, forward strand.
TTTCAGCACCTTCACCTTTCAAAGATGTGTCTTCATCATTGTAATTATATTGGAAAGTAGTGAACTACTCAGTCAATTAGAGACGGTTGGATCATGAAAAAACAAGAATAACTTTTAGATGGAAATATTGCAAATAATTTTCATTGTGAATCTTGGCAACACATTATTTGGCTAGCTTTAAATTGGATTTCAAAGCTAAACTCTTTTCATATGTTGAAATGCAGATTATGACTTCTTTGGGGAAGGGACTGTCTTTTTGTTCTGTGTTTCGGCAGCACCTGGCACAATTTTGGAGCCTGGGGCTCCTAAATGCTACTGCAAATACAACTAAATAATTAAACTTTAAGCCAGAGACAGATTTGGTCCCTTTTGTATTTTCCAGGTGGAGGTGTGATATTTACCCTCTCCTTTCAACATCAAAGTATTTTGGTATTTGGAGTATTCTGAGATTACTACAATGCCTTAGGACTTTATGGATTTATTTTACAGGTCAAGTATTTCCATGATGGGGGCAACAATTGACTTATTTATGTGTTTGTACAATGTCTCTAGCCCAATGGAGCAATAAATAAATTATATGGTTACTCTTCCTGGTGGAACAGAAGGTGAACATTTGAAAAAGAAGAAGAAAAAAAAACACTTCCAGAAAAACTCCAACTGTGACTGTCAAAGGACTTGAAGATGTTGACATTTTGGAACAAGAGTTATCATAAGACTGATGGGGCCACAGGATTTGTCCTCTTTTCAGCTGATGATGATGTACTCTCCAGGCTATTTATAAATGGGCATCTCTTTTTCAATGAAGCAATTTGTTTTTCAAAATGGAGAAGTGCAAAGTCAGTTGCCTTGGCTAGAAAAAAGCCCAAAGGGTGACAGTCTGTATGGTCTTGTCTACTCGGGGAAATTACATTGTGTCAGAACACCTCCTTCAGGAGCTAACTCTAGGTTTCATCTTGACCAGTTGACGTAATATTAAAATGACAACATCTGTCTACACTGAGCTTTAAATAGTATTTAACACTGTGTTACTTACAATTACTCAAAGTCATGCTGTAATACAATGCCATTTTCCAATGTAGACACCCTCTGTGTGGGTTAGAAAGAAGAAATCATCTCAACCAGCCAAACATAATGATTTAATCATACTTAACTCCAGACTGCAAGATGAAGTTCATAGGTTTGTGAACCTTTTATTATAAAACCTGAAACTAGGCAAAAGTTGACTAGTTTGTCACTTCTTTACAAACCTGGAGCTTGGGTCATGTTTGAGCAAAAGGTGAGTACAACGCTTCTCTCTATGTGGCAGTGGCCAATGTCCTAAAATTATGAGTTATTGCTATTTAAGGGTTTCCCAGATATCAAGACCTTTTAAGAAAGAAGACAGAGGCCTGAAAGAGTAAAAACTTGGTATAACTACAAGATTCCTTCAGCCTTTACAAATAGTCTGAGGAAAATCAGAGTTTCTGCAGCCTTTTACAAGAGAATAATACAACCCAGAACAGGCAAGACAGGAAGCAGCTGAAAAGAGTTTCCTTTTTCCCTTTCTCTAAACTACTTTTAATGAATAAATTTAAATATATATGCTAAAGATTAAGATACTGTATGATACTGTCAGCTACAGCAGTAGGGAAAAATGGGGAACTAGGCTGAATAAACTATTTTGATTACATTAAATTATATGGGAAAGGGTTGACTATAAGTGGCACAATATTGTGAACTTTTACCTCCTGGGCAATCCTGTTAAGGAAAGATGGGGGTTGTGTTCATATTGGTTTTATTTAGCTCTAAAGTGAAGAAGTCAGTATGCTTATGTTATCAAGTTAATGAAATACCCCTGTGCTGGAAGAGGCAGTAAATAAGAAAGACTGAAACCAAACTGTGTTATAAAGACACTTAATCACAGAGTTGAATAATCAGAAGTGTAATTATTTGATCTATAATGCACAGATACAGTTCAACTATACATACAATGATCCTACCATTGTTGTTAAAACAAGGAGACCAAAAATGGGAGGTTTTATTCAGCTGTTCTGGTCTGCTGGAGCATAGAGTTCTTGATGGGACTTTGTGATTGTATGATGGACTGTTAAAACAAGTTTAAAGAGCATCAAAAATATGGAGAGTCTTTGTATAAGATATGTGAATCTTATACTGGACATTTCAGCAGCTGATAGAATGTTGATGGAAAAGCTGCAACTTGAGCAAGACAGCGTGCAAAGTTAGTCCATGAATGCCCCAGAATAGGGGGCCAAGGAAAGCAACCTGCACAGGAAGTATGTTGCTGAACAGAGCTAACCAGCAGCTACTAATGTATGTGCCAAGATGGTTGTACCAATAGCTATGGGCTAACTTTTCTTATACAAACTGGTATGACAAGATGTTTGGCACAAAGAGACTGGAATATTCCAGCCCTCATTGTAAGAATTCAAAAATAATTCTTCATTCTGTGATTGGATGGTGAGAGGGGACAACTCCATTTTGGTTGGATATTTCAAATCTTTGTCAGACTTATAGATCAGTATTTGGTTGGTCCCACCAGCGTCCCCAAAAAGAAGAACCAGCTTGGACCATCCAAATGGGATTAAGTGGCCTGTCTCCTTCAGCACATGGCTTCCCCAAAGCTGAAGATACCTAGAAGGGAGAAGACTGATGTCCTGGACCAGCCAGCTGAGAGTCCTTCTGGTGATATCAAGTACTTATCTCAGATAGGCACCTTTAACTGTCTCTTTCTCTTTTCCAGCAATTTGAGTTGCTGCTAACACACAGGGAAAAGACTAAAAGCAGAGTCTGACCTTTGCTCCACCTCTGTTTGCTGTGTCAGCTCCTGCTGCGAACAATAAACGAGCAAAGATGTGTTGATAGGTAACACACAGACTCTTTTGGATGATAATCCAAATCAATCGACTACTTCCTGAAACTGGGTATCTAATTAGTAAGGAGATGTACACTCTTGTGTACACGTTTTTAAAGATTGTCAGTTAGCTTTTTTTGTTTTTCTAACAAGTTCCAGTCAAGATTATTGTAAAGTAGCTTTGAGACTGCACACATTACTATTATTAGCTAAGATTGTGTAACATTATACATGTGTCTACAATATGTAATGGTTTCAAGTTCCTGGTGTACACAGATATAAAACAATACCAAGTGTGCAAGCCTCTTCAACTGCACTCAGTCTTTACAGTTTGTCAGAACTGTAGGAGTTCATGTTTCATAGTTACGAGTGTTAGGCCCTGCGGTGATATGATTTGTGTAGAAGTAAGTTAAAATGGTTGACTACTTTAGATGTATTGTGAAGGAGACCTTGATGAATTGGCTTGTGAGTAATTGACCAAATTGTCTTATGCTTTTAGCTTTGGATTGTTATACCTCTGTTGTGTTAAGCAACACCAGAGTTGATAACTAATGGCACAAATGAGGCCCTGTTCTGAGGGACTATTTGTTTAGATTTTTGACTAAGTCATCTTCCCAGTACAGTGGTTGAGTATAAGTGTTTTTCTGTTGTGATTGTGTAAGCAGAGTCAGGATGAGCTCTATCCTGACATCTGGTGGTGAATTATGGCGAGTGTGGAAAAGAACTCCAGGGGCGGATCTTGTTTGCATAGGCACACCCACACGCCTAGCATGAGCCCACAGCAACCAAAAGTGGTTACTTTGGCTGGTGTGGGATCCCCAGTTTCTCTGTTATTGGGGCAGGAAGAATAAAGTTTTGTAGAGTGAGCCTGAGGAGGAAGACACAACCATGGTGTATCCTGGGATGGAGACAAGATTTCAGTCTCGATCAGCTGAATCAAAAGAGAGCTCCTCCTCTTCCGCCCTAAACCCCATGGCAGAAGTATTTAGGCCCATTCCTGACACCCCTGAGCCACTGGTGGGACCCCCATGTGATGACACACCCAGGTTATTGGACAGTGGAGACATACAGGTGGAGGATGTCCTGGGCACCTTGGACCCTCCACTGTTAGAACTAGAAATGCAGGGGCCTATACCAATAGCTGAGGGGCCCTCAAAGGAAACCTCTCCATCCATCGTTCAAGAGGCTGTCCCCCCTACCACGGCAACAGAGATTCTCAATAGACAAGACAGGGTAATAAGGCCAGTAAAACGGTTGACTTATGATGCACCTGGGGTGACTAGTGAGGAACCAATATGTTTAGCACACAGGCTTGTGGAAGCTAAAGTGGGCTATCTGAGGCCCTTTGGAGGGAACCAGTGAGTTGGTATAATAGGGAGTGTGATTTGTCGGGACGACAAATTCTCGGCTGGGGGGAGGATGTAAGCAGAGTCAGGATGAGCTCTACCCTGACATCTGGTGGTGAATTATGGCGAGTGTGGAAAAGAACTCCAGGGGCGGATCTTGTTTGCATAGGCACACCCACACGCCTAGCATGAGCCCACAGCAACCAAAAGTGGTTACTTTGGCTGGTGTGGGATCCCCAGTTTCTCTGTTATTGGGGCAGGAAGAATAAAGTTTTGTTACCCTGATTCTGTGAATCAAGGCCAGTGGAACTGTTGTATGACAGAAGGACTGAGTGAATCCGTCACCATTACCTAAGTAGCATTTGCTTGTCAAGGGGCATGGGTTACAAAACCCAGTGAATTGAGAGAGGTTGGGGGCAGGTATTGGTACCTGGTGGTGTGGGGCCCCTGCGTGAGCCTGAAACACCAATTGCACCTTCTCCTCTCTCCACTGTTGAATGTCAGAGCTAACTTTGATTCCCTTAGGAGTCTAGTTACAGGCTGCTGAGCTGAGTTCACTTTGGGCCACTAGTGCAGCAGCACTGGGGCTCCCCTACTATGAGCTGAAATCACTATGAGCTGAAATCACAAAAGAGCTAAAGTTACTAAGAGCTGAGATCACTGAGGCTGTGTTAACTAGTGGGGGAGCCTGAATTGCTAAGCGGCTGGCGGAGCAGTTTGCGGGGACGGCTGGAGGAGCAGCTAGCCGAGTGGAGCCTCGCGGGGACGGTTGGAGCAGAGCAGAGCGGAGCTGAGCGGCTCACAGGTTGGTGAGCGGAGCAGAGCAGCTGGAGGAGCAGCTGGCAGAGCGGAGCCTTGCGGGGACGGTTGGAGCGGAGTGGAGCCGGGCGGCTCACAGGTCAGTGAGCGGAGCAGAGCAGAGCAGTTCGTGGGACGGCAGGAGCGGCTCACGGGACAGCAGGTGGAGTGGAGCGGCTCGTGGTGAAGGCTGCGGCGGAACCCCACGGAGAGGCGGCCGGTTGGTCTCGGATCACGTAAGGTGCCCCTTAACACCCTGCGCCCCTCCCCCCTGAACTCTGGGGCTGCACTGACCAGGGACAGAGACTTTGGGGGGTTGTTGGACTTTTGGGACTTTGGTGATTCTTGGGTTGCTGGACCCAAGAGACTTTGGGGTTGTTGGACTTTTGGGACTTTGGTTGCTGGTTTCAAGAACCAACGGGAAAGGACACGGCCCAATTTGCTGGGGTGGGTCTTCGCTCATGGTTTGGTCTATGAACTCTAGTTGTGGTGTTTTCCCAATTTAATGCTATGTCGTTTACCTCATGTTATTAAACATTTTTCTGCTACACCGAGGCTCTGTGCTTGCGAGAGGGGAAGTATTGCCTCTTCGAGGCGCCCAGGGGTGTGTGTAAGATTTTCCCAGGTCACTGGGTGGGGCCTCGAGCTGGTTCTGTGTCACGCTGTTGGGAAGGGACCCCTATGTACTGAACCCGGCCCTTGCTGCTATCACTTGGCCTGGCAGAAGGGTTACAATTGTGTTATTTGATTCTTAAAACCTGGATGGTTATTGTATTGACTGATTTTTCAGTTTACATTAGCAAAACCATAGTCCAATATTATTTTTGCATGTTTATATTCTATACTATTAATTGCTGTTTTTAAGAGTAGCTAATAAAATTAATCAAATCAAACTGAACTCTCAACTCCTTTTCTTTAGTTAAGCAATCAGAATCCAAAGAACCGTAAGCAAGGTGGAGAAAGTTAAGGAGTTTCCTTAACTAAGATTTGTTTTAAACTCTATATTTCGTATCCATGGATTCCAGGAAAAGGTTTATAGTTTTGTTCAAAATCATTAATATCTTGGCAGTGCTGGCTGATGTTATACTTGGGGTTTTCAGGTTTGTCCAAACACAAAACCTCAACTGAAAGAAAGCAACCATCAAATCCCTTGCCAACAAAAAACCCTGTGTTCTGCACAGCATTGGAAAAGCTCTGGTGGTGTATGTGGGTTCATTAAAACAGCTAAAATGTGGTAGTCACCAACACAGATAAATATAAATGTTTATGGTTTGACACTACTTACAGAACAATTGTCTAACTGCATTACATATTAAAATTAATGCATAGAAATAGTACGGCCACTGGGATTCTCTTATCACATCAGACAAGCTTTTTCTTTCTGAACTGTCTTTCTGTGCAGGGCCGGCTCCAGGCATCAGCCTTCCAAGCAGGTGCTTGGAGCGGCAATCTGCAAGGGGCGGCAGTCCGTGTGTTTTTGCAGCCCCAAGCAGCGCGCGGAATTGCTGCCGGGGACGGCGGGGGCAGTCCATGTGCCATTAGGGCAGCACGCGCATTTCCACAGTGGCGGCAATTCGGCGGCAGCTTCTATGTTCAGCTGCCCGCGGCGGCAATTCGGCGGCAGCTTCTGTCTTCCGGCTGAAGACAGAAGCTGCCGCCGAATTGCGCCACCGCGGAAATGCGTGTGCGGCCCTAACGGCACACGGACTGCCCCCGCCGTCCCCAGTGGCAATTCCGCGCGCTGCTTGGGGCGGCAAAAACAGTAGAGCCGGCCCTGTTTCTATGCAATAAGTTACTGTGCATTAATCTTGTGATAGAAAGTTTCATTATAACGAATGGGGCAAATATTTTGTTATTTGTATGGGAATTTGCAACTAAGAAATAAAAAACGGTGTGAAAAGCATATGCACCACTTAGCAAGGTTTATTGTGCAATACACTATATGATGTCTTATATAATATATTATAACATAGTAAAACAGTATTTTAGAGTATTTCTTGAGATGATGTAATAGCAGGAGCATTTTGAATGCAGCTGAGATATACATAAAATAGGGGAAGAGTCAGATTTCCTTTCAGTGGAAAAAAGTTGGCAATGATACCAGTAGATGTAATTTTCTCTGCTTGCATAGATGGATATTCTGGCTCTGTCATCACCTTAATGAGAAGAATCCCCTGGGACTTGCTTAACTCTCAATGTATGTAGGTAACACCTGTAGTGGGCTAAGGTATTCAGGTGTGATACTGTAAGACTAGAATAGAACCCACCAGATGAAAGACTCACAGAAAAGGAAGATAGTCAATGTGTACTTGTCTGCTTTAAAGAACTGAATTGCTTGATAGATCCAGTTTAAACATCGAAGGTTCAGTGTGTCCACACTGACCATGCTAATTTGTGTGAGGACTATGGTAGGTGGCCACATATCCACCTAGCGCTACTGTAAACAATTTAACTTGTGATACCATCTGGATACCTATTCCACAGCCCCCAGAAGCAATGGATTCTGGGAGATTTCAAAAGGCCACAGATGCATTGGAGGACAGGAATGGGAGGACTTATTGAGTGATTTCACATAGATCTTGTCCATGCTGGTGCTAAAATGGTTGTGACTAAATTGGCATTGGGCCTTACTGAAAGCAAATCTACTCCAGCCTGCTTTTGTAACATAAGAAAACTCTTAGGAGCACTTTTATGTGTGGACATAATGTGTCTCAAACATGTGCTGAGGGGACAAATGATTCTCATTTTCCCACTGGAGACAAGTCCTTATTTTACAGAGAATACTTACATAGATAACCTAAGGAACTGAATTTGAATTTCTTACATCCAGATTTCCATGGTGTGCATTTTCATTCTCTTAGTTCAACTCTTTGTTTCCTCTCCATTGAAATACTTCAACTCAATATTTCATGCTTTTATCCATTTAGCCATGGGACAGCTTAGACAATACCATGAGGAAATGAAAGCACAATCAGAAGCTTTTTCAGAACTCAGAACGGGGCCAAGGTACTATTTTTATACGTATTATTAACTCAGGACTCTGACAAATTTCAGCATATTCAAATATAATCTCCTTAACACAAAAAGGCAGACTTTAAAAACATGGTATTTCCATCTCTATACTGCATAATAAAGGATTTGGCCTGTAAGAGGCTGGGATAATAAATAAAAAGGGAATTATCTTAAAAATTGTCACCCATCCATTAAACTATCATTGGAATAGAGGCCAAACTCATGAATAGAGTTATAAGCTAGCAAGAACTCCTAGCAACAAAGTAACTGTGCCAATAATGTACTTTTCAACAACATTGGTTCTTCCCTGTTTTATATCTGACAATCCACTGGTCTGTGGATTACATCCTGAAATAGCTATCTAGCTATAAACAATAGTGTAAATCAGTTGTTGTTGTCACTTGCTTTTGAATACAGGTCAAAAACCTCAAATGTTTTGCTTATTATCTAAGAACTGAATTATCAAAAAGAATACAAAGAGTAATCCAAATGATTAAATTTGTGGAGTGGGGTTCTTTATTTCCTTTTATACGCTACTCTTTCAAGAGTCTCCATGTCACTTAATCAGCTGAGCTAGTGTTGTATCTTGAGAGGTGTTGTTGATTTCCAATGGACGTTTCAAGGCTAATGAGGCTTATAGAAACCATCTTTCTTTTTGCGAATTAATAAGAGTACCAGTCACTATCTAGTAAGTGTAGTAAGTCTCTATGAAATGGTGAGATGTATGAGCCTCTGTTGTGATGCTTGTGGTGAAACAATGCTGGAGAGTGTTATAGACAGAGGGCATTGCTGTATAATGACCATTTCCACGTTCTACATGGCACTTCTCTCTGACACTTCATCCCACATATCATTTTCCTTCATGTCCCATAGCTCACTTCTCTATCCTCTTTGCTTTGGTTCTTTTTCTGAGTTAAACGTTAAAGCTGGGAACAAATATGCAATTCTCCCATGACATATGAATATAGCTTTCTATTGCACTTTCTGTAGCATATTTATTCCATTCTAATTGTTAGTGTTTTCCCACTTTCATACAATAAAAATAATTAATTTGAAGATATTGACCAAAAATTCCCAGATGGATTCAAGGATATAGAGGAACTGAGAGGAGAGGCAGACTATAACAATAGGAGGTATAGAGATGGAGGAGCCGGGAAAAGTACAGAACTATTGCAAGAGGTGAGGAGTGAACCATAGGAAGCCCCTGGCAGGCGGCACTCAAAATCTCAATGATGTGGGGGTGGAGGGGAAAGATGAAACTCCAGCTGTGGGGAGGTGAGTAGTGAGCAGAGGAAGCTACCAGTCACAGATGGGCCTGGTGCTGGAGAGGAAAAGTGGTGGGGAAAATGGAAGCTAGGACCTGGAAATGAAAGAAGGATGTTACTATCTCTACCCTTGTGACGTTATCTAATTAAAATATAATCATGCAAATCATTATTGCTACCACTGTTATATAATTGCAATGAATCTTATACAAAGTGTAATACATGTCCAGAAAGGATTAAGCATCCTGCAGGCTAATTGACCCAGAGTCAACCTTTAGAGACATGTTAGGAAGTATGTGGATGGTAATTAGGGCCATTCCATGCTAAATAGGCTAGAACTAACCTAGGTTTTTAGAAATTAAATGTGATACTAATTATATGTGTTAATTACTTATATCTTGTTTAATGTTAGCTATGTAAACAGACAGTTCCTGTCTGTTGCTATAGCTATTGATTCAGAGATCAAAAGGGAATATTAGCATTTAGATGAATCTTGGGTGAAATAATGTCATTGTCTATGTGTCTATGTCTATGTATCTTGTGATAAACTGCTGAATGGATACATTATTTTATGTTAATCCACATAGTTAATTACCAGTGAGGTTTAGGAAACAGAAGGTTACGTGAAAAGCCTATTGTTCACCCAGGACTGTAAGGTCAAGTATCTGCTAGAAAACTGTAGAAAAGACCCCGGGGGTCCTGATCCTGTCATCTCAGATCTGCTTGAGGCGTCATGTAGGCAAAGCCTAAGCCACCAGACTGAGATCCCAGTCCTGACTGGACCAGCCTGAATATAAACACTGGACTATAACCTACGTACTAATTCTGAATGAACTCTTTGCAATTACAAAGCTCACCATCTCTGCTATGAATCTGAATCTCAAGAGTTGTATTCATGTCTGTATGTATACTGAGCTTTTAACCAATACCCTCTCTCTTTTTTTAAATAAATTTTAGTTTAGTTAATAAGGATTGGCTGAAAGCATGTATTTGGATAAGATCTAAAATATTCATTAACCTGGGAGGTGATGTGTCCGATCCTTTGAGATTGGTAAAACTTGTTTATATGATGAATAAGATTTTCAGTAATCCTCATCATATTTGATTTGGGTGTCTTGGTGGAGGCCTAAGGATGGGTTGCTTTAAGGGAACTGTGTTGTTGCCTTCTGGGTAACCAGTGAGGTATAATAGAAGCTGTTTTATGATGGCTTGGAAAATCTAAATATTGGAATATCCACCAACTTTGAGGATTGCCTGCCCCATTCTTTGCAGTTCATCCTAATTGAATTACCTCAGTTGGCTTCCCTGGGACTCAGATCACAACCCTTCAGTATCTTCTTTCATTATTGTCTCACCAAAGAACAGTGTCATTCAGTGCTGGGACACTACAAACATTCAGCCACCCCTAGAGGGCTCCATGAGGTAGGCAGTCAATGAGACTCAGATCACTTCTAACATGGTGAGTGTGGAATAGGAGAGTAAGAAGCTGAATAGGCACAGATCTCTCTCATCACCTTGTAAGGTGTCCCTTACTAGTCTGGACCTCCTGCAGTGACAGCCTTCTGCAACCCCTTAGTGCTGGCCCTGCCTGGAAATGTCCCAACCAAAGATTTTTTTTTAAAACAGTGCTTCTGGTTATTATATCATTTCCATTTCCAACATCTTGACACCCTTATGACCTCTTTATTTGGATGTGTTCATCCTCCTCCAATGGGGAATACCTTCAAGAAACTTTCTCTACAACTCCTCAGTCTTAAGGTCTTCCCTATTAAGTTCCATTGTTCCTTCAGAAATCTTAGTCCTCCCACACCCACACTTGCTTCTACTTAATACGTTTAAAAATCTTATTTTCCTGCTACTGTTAGACTCTAGGGTAAGGATACCAGTGGCTATAATTATTATTGTAATGTGTTGTGAAAGACTATTTATCATCTGCAAAGAAAAGAAAGAGAATTCTTTTGTCTTGTAGTCTATTTTTTGTACTCTGCTTAATTTCTCCATTGTTTTAAAACTCTACTTCTTTGCTGCAGTATTCTCTCATGCATTAGTTCATTGTTATTTAACAGGTTAAGAACTCAAGATCACAGGAAGATTAGTAATCAAGATGATGAAATTTTAAAAATGTTGTTGCTAAAATGCAAGAATGAGACATTTGGCTCAGTCCTGCCTTCTAGTAAATTACGTGCATCTCGTGAAAAATCAGTTGCCATGCCTGAGCAGGCATCTCAGTGGGTGACTTTTCAAACATGGTCTTATAATAGTGGTTTTTTTTTTAAAAGAGTTTGTATGTGGAGGCCTATGAGTACTGCTGAGTAGTCACAGTGCCAAAAGAACTAATTAAGAAAAGAAATCCCCCTAAAAACTATTTGGCTCAATATGCTAGATAAAATAACCAAACTGTAACTATCTATCTTATCCGTCATGTGTTCATCACTGTAATCTCTAGGCATTGTACAAAGAATACAGACATCGAATTTATTTCTGAAAAGACCATGCTTCGTCACCTCGCTCTGGCATTATGTTGTTTTTGTCTTAAGAGGGTATTTCTTATGATAGTCTGTCTTCATGGGAAATGTTCAAACACAAGTAAAAGCATTTAGCTGGGTCCAGAAAGATGCCACTGATGGGCTTTGGATCAAAATGTGTGGGAACCACTTTAAAGTTGTCTTCTTCAGATTATACTGTAAAATGTTCAGATGGTGCAATATTCCTGATCTCAGGCATTGCAATGAGAGGTAGCCTGGGTTAAGGAACCCTGGGCCGGACCCATGCCCTTCTGAGCACTTGAGTTGAAGGTGGTGCAAATACAGAACCTTCTGGGTAAATTAACTTCACCAAGACAGACTGTGGGAAGCACTGGGCATGCAGATTGGCACTGGGTAATTTTGCATTTCATGAAAGGCACCTTTTGAAACTCATTAACTTATTCACCAGCGTGGGGTACTGAAAGATGGGGGGAAGGGACTGAACAAACTATTCAACATTGCAACTACGCTGTTCTAACTAAATGCTCCAACTGATTAGGTTGGAGTTGCAGGTCTGAGCAATTAGTACTCTGAAAGAGTATGTATAAAGCTTTCTTAGAGGGCTATGGTTAATCTGAAATCACCCCCAAGTGTGTGGATCTGTGCCAGCAACACTTGAAGAAGTGCCATAGCTATGAAAGAAGGACTACCAAGAAAATATAGTGAACAGATAGTAAAGCTGTTGTACTCTGTTAATTTCCACAGTAAATAATGCAGCTTTGTCTTATTATACAGGATATTGTAGTATATCTCACAAACAGTCTGTAAAACCTCCCTTGATCACTTTCATCCATCTTTCACCTGTCATGAAATGACTGGTTTAAAGGTAATTGATAAAGAAATGTAAACTCAATGTAGTAAGATGTATAGAGAATGTCTGTTGGAAAAAGGGTAAACATTACTTGGTAATAATAAATGTGTATAAAGAATGACTTGTCACTTGTGGATGACAGATGACACTTCTTCCTTCAACTAAAGCTGGAAGTGAGGTTACTACAGAGGAGTTAGCCATTCTGGAATTACTCATGTAAGATGATTATTTTTCAATATTATCTCTATTGATTTTAGAGGAAAGTATTTGTTATTTCATTATGACACCCCCATAGGATATCAACCAAAACAAAACTACCACCCAGAAGTATAGAAAATTAAAGGTAATATTATGAATTAGTATCTAAAATATAACATAGAAAACAGTTTTACTAAGTTGAAGAAGCACCCTTCCTTCTTTAGAATAGACATCAGAAGCCATTTAGAATGTTATATAGTAACTGAGATCTAGAGGTTTTAATAGTGGTTTTCAACCTTGTCCATATGGGGGGTGGGGAGAAACCACTTCCCATTTCACTAGGATCTAGCAGGGATCCTCTTCCCATTTCACAATATGGAAGGGGCACACTGACACCAGTTCATGACCCCATAGGGGTCACAACCTTCCCCATTAGAGAAACCATGGTTTCTAAGTAATCCATTTGGTACCTAATTAGGCCCAGTTTGCAAAATATCATATACATTTTACTTTACTCCATTGTCTGAAGCATAGCTATCATGAAAACACAATTTCACCATATATTACACCAATATATTGTACTAATTGCAATTATTATTATGGTAGGTTAGCACTGTATGCACATTAACAAAATTCAGTTCATTTTTCCTCTTTGTTTCACTTTTTTTTTTAAGGGGGCAAATAGTGACATTTTTATGGCCATTCACATAAAGTATAAAACCTGGACAAATAGATCTAAATCTTGAATTCTTAACTCAATGTTTCAACTTTTCTTTACTTTATTCTTCCTAAAGTTTTGAATTTAATTGCTTTGTTTAATAAGAGACAATATTCTATTAATAGGGGACACAATAATTATTGACCCTTTTTGCTGATGAGTCTTTCAGTTCACATAAAGTACTCTTCAAGTTATGAATAAAACATCAATCTTTTGTGCAAAATCTCAGCTTATTGCCAAGTGTTCAAAAGGTCTTAAAGCTTTTCAGTAGAAGCTGACTAAAATAGATATCAAATATTGTTCTTTGCTTTCTTGCATTGACAGTGGCTTTCTTCCATTTTATTTTTAAGATTAACATAATGACAGAAAAGCCATTAACATTAGAGGTGACATATACAAAGTTCAAGAAAAAAGTGACAGGGATGTGTGGAACATCTCTACAATCCTACCAAAAGGGAATAAATTGGAGAAACAAGGCAATTACATTTTTAAATAAACCAAAAATAACATCTGCTTAATAGAAAAAATACTTCAAGTACTTATCTTCTACCTCTCTTGCTAAAGAAGTATGTGTATTTCTGTTTCCAATCATAGGTGCTGGAACTAGGGGTGCTGGGGGTGCTGCCAAACCCCTGGCTTGAAAGTGGTTTCCATTATATACAAGGTGTACAGTTTGGTTCAATGGCTCTCAGCACCCCCACTATACAAATTGTTCCAGCAGCCCTGTTTCCAATGCGTAGTTAAAGAAGGTACACAGAATATACCTCAGGTTGTACAAGTAAATAATGCAAACAGGAAGTAACACAGGGATAGTAACATCCCATTATTATTATGCTAGTAGTAAGAAGTCAGTTTACGCAGTTTCTGAAGAAAATGACAGGAAGAGATGATGATGTCATCGCCCATGATCAAGACATAAGGGTTGGTGCAACGTTGTCAGATTCCCTAGGAAAGTCAGAATTATTTTGTGTTAGCATTTTAGTTTAGGAGTGTTTCTTTTTATTCTTTTGTGTTGTAGGTGGTAGATTTGTTGAGGCCAAACTTTCCTCTACCTGGTCCTGGGATCATTTGATTGGGGCTCTAATTTGTTCCACAACTTCTATGTTTTGTACTTTGTTTAGCCATTTCCTAGCTGTTATAGTTAAGATTCTGAAAAAGTGCTTTGCTATTTGTTGTGACAGACTTTTCAATTTGTTTCCTTCCATAATAGGTTAGATTTTTATCTAGCTATCAGTAGAAGATGCCATTTACCTTGATCCTCTGTGCTCATGGATACAATTGCAGGATGGCAGTCTTATTCTCCACTTGCACACAAACAAAGAAAAATCATTTTTACATCCAATATCTTGCTTGTAAAATAGACATCTAAACTGGTAGATTTGTGTTTCATGAAAAAGATGTCCAGGAATAGCATATTTTCATTTTGCAAGAATAATTTTAACAACCTATCCTGATTATGAGGAAATACAAAGAACATACCCTTAATTGAAGGAGTTTTACTAACACTTTCTGAAACCAGCAAGAAGAGAGAAACTCCTTATTATGGATCTTACAAGTTCCAACCACAACTGAAAATCCTGAAAACTAAGCCTTCCCGTGTATCAGGAGGAAAATAAACCTTTAAAATATTAGTGAATTCCTTTCTTTAAAACCTAGGACATCTAATCAGGAAACTTGGGGAATCAATTCCAAAATACTTGAGGAAGCACACCATTTTCATATTAAATTATTCTACATAATAGGTGCAACAGTGATCATGGTCACCTTGATTGTTTAGGAGCTTTAAGACATCAGTATTCCCCATCCAGTGTTGGATATTGCCATGAAAGCACAAATGGACCCATTAATTACATAAAAAGAGCCCTTTGAAAAGAAATGTCAGAAATCACACCAGTTACAACTGATAAAACAATGGCAAGAGTGTAGGGAACTTCATCAGGCCCGGTAACAGATAAGCAGTGAAGGAATCTGGGGGAAACAAAAGAAGCCTTTTCCTTGCAGCACTTTAACTTTCATCCACCATTATGGAAAAGAAGAGAGGGAGAAAGGAAATTGCCGTAGGCAGCACTAATGTGCAGTATGGAGCCAGAGAGCAGAGGGGTAACATGGCAGAGACAAAATCAATAAACTTCAAAAGGTTCTTCTGCTTCAGGTGGCATTTATAAGACGTGCGTTTGTAAGATTTTGATGAGAAAGGGCAGTGATTTGCTCTCCCCAAACTCTCTTTCTGTTTAATAGCTTTGGATTTTACAGGCAACTCAGTTGTATAAGAGTAATTGTTTCCATCCACTGAGGCCATTGAGCCTGTGGGAGCTTTATGCTGTGCCTATTGACCTTGGAGCTACCGTGCAGTAATAAACTGTTTGTCACGGTGGTAGACTCTGGTAAAGTAGCCCCTTAAGACTTGTTCTGCCTCCCTCCTCACCACAAGCTTACATTCAGTCATAATCAAAACCAAGAGCTAGCTTGGAGCTAAAAGCAAACTAAAGAAGTTGCACTTGATGAGCTAGATAATAACTGTGAATCTTCTACTAGAATCCTCCTTTGTGAAGAAGGGGAAAAAAATCAAGACTCAGATGGGCAAGCTAGGGTAGGGGAGCTAATGTAATAACTGCAGGTCCACTTCTAGACATGTCAGAAGAATAATAGTACAAATGTGATAAGCTCACGCTCTGTGTGTGTAGCTGTGGGTGACCTTCCCAAATTTGTCAATCTACGGTTCAATAGCAAGTGTCAAATCAAGCATTTGTGTACCTGACATACACAATTGAGTGACACTTTCTTTTATAGTCCAATTTATAGGCAATTTACAATTCTTCCATTCCTGCAGGAAGGGAATGACTTTCTTACAGTCATTCAGTGCTTATACAGTGGAGTTCATCCTACATAGTAGGTAATCCACTGTAAGGGGGAATTCTGCAAATAAATCACAGGGGAGGATATGGCCCACTGAAGCCACTACAGTAGCACTGTTACATGTCATCTTAGCTGAAAGGTCAAGATAAAATGTACAAGTACTACTAGATCAATATGGAAAGTGGCCTGTATTGGTAGAAGTATATGTTGCACTTGATTATCTGATATTAGTCTTTTCCATCTCAACATTCCATGATCTGTGTGAGGAAAGAAAGAAACAGTGTTCTTCTGATATGCCATATATATATATATCATAGAATCTCTGGGTTGGAAGGGACCTCAGGTGGTTATCTAGTCCAACCCCCTGCTCAAAGCAGGACCAATCCCCAGACTGATTTTTGCCCCAGATCCCTAAATGGCCTCCTCAAGGATTAAACTCACAACCCTGGGTTTAGCAGGCCAATGCTCAAACCACTGAGCTACCCCTGCCCCAGGGATGCATGCACACACGCACTATTGTTACAGCTAACTTTACAATTCTTCACTGATATTTGAATAATGGAGCTTAGAGATCAGTCTATCCTCCAGGCGGGGAGAGATACAGGGTGTGGACCTATATAATTGGAGTTAATAGAAGTTTTTCCAGGATCAATTATATAACGTACACATTGAATATCAAAAAAAGTACTACTCAAGAAGTAAGATACAACTTGATGTGAGTAAGGTTGGCAGAATCTAGCTCTGAAATTATGCTATTTTTTAAATCCTAGCTAAGAGATATATTTCAGCTTACCTTCCTCTAGAATAATAAGATAAATAAAATTTGAATACATTTTATAGAGGCAAGATAATTAATCATGTTCTGTTGAGAGGTTAGTCTGGGAACCTTTTGCAATATCTAAGTAGAACTAGGAGTTTACCTTCTAAAATGAAAATTCAAAGCTGCAGATTTCCACATACATTCTAATTATGTATGCTTTCTTATGGGAATTGGATACTTTCTGTGCATCAGTACTTTTGACAGGGTCTTTTTCTGGAAAATAATCTCACAATTTATGATCTCAGCTGAATTCTGAGATCTATATAATTGAGTTGCATTCCTGTATTCTGACCTTCCTTTGTGTTCTGTAATTTGACTGTCTGCCAGTATCAACCAACTTTTAGCCTTTTAACTGGAAGACAAGGTGGGTGAGGTAATGTTTTTGATTGGACACTTCTGACTTGGAAAGATACTTATAGGTATTTTATTTATATTGATATTGCTTTAACGATTGCAGCTTCTGGATTATACCAGTTCCTTACCACAGGGTGATAAGGGATGGATAGAATGTTTTACCATTGAGCAGACAGAGCTTTTTATATTTATTATGAAAGTTGTATCAATATTTTTAATTTTGTAGACATTTTCTCATTACTGTATGTGATTGAATACACTCCTGTATTCACACCCTACACATTATTCTAAAAATTTTTGAGCAAAATATCTGATGTATCATTTGAAAACTAATAACTTGGTGGTTAATAATATCATGGTGAAATGTATGTAGCAAAATTATATGTCAAGTTATGAACATAAGCTGAAATCATGACTGAAGTTTGTGTTTACCAGACAAGTCAGTGAAGTGGGTAAACCTGTTTCTCAAAGACAAAGGACAAGTTGATTCCAGCCAGGTGTCATCAAAGCTGATGGGCCGTCACCTATCAAATGGCCATTCAGCAAAAGGAACAGGTAAAAAGAAACAGCATGGAAGTTCTTTCACCATGAGACATCATGTAACCTTCTTGGCTGTTTGAATAAACTTTGCTTTGAGGAGTAACCTTCAGGAAAATGCATCTGAAAAATGAGTGGCAAAAACACCCCAAGTTCTTTCTTCCTGTGCCTCTGTCTTTTACCTAAGAGGACAAAAGAAAACAGTCGTTGGACCTTGGGAGCAGGTTCTGGCCTGAGAGTTTGGTTAGCGGTGCTACTGGAACCGTCTTGAACCAAGTCTAGTTTAAGTTTAAAAAGTGTTTTATTTTTATTTTTGTTGTAACCATTTCTGACTTGAATGCCTTATTATTTGTACTCACTTAAAACCTCTCTCTTTGTGGTTACATTTGTTTTATTTTTTAATGAAAACTAATCCAGCACTGTGAACTGTGTGGGTAACTCCATTTAAAGTGGCAAGCCGTTGTACCTTGATCCCCTTAGAGAGGCAATGGACCAAATATATCTGAATGTCCAGGAGAGGGCTGCACAGTGCTAAGCACACATTTTTGTGAAAGAGCTGGGATTAGGAGTGTGTTGGCATCACACTACAAGTGATAATCAAGGCTGGTAAAAGCTAGGGTGTGACTAGTGTGTGCTCACTGCTAGCTGGGGTCAGAGCTGCTGAACCAGGGCTGTAGATATACACAAACACTCAGGGTGTGACCTGTATGCTGGCAGGCTGATTGGGAGCAACCAAAGTTGGAAGCTACAATAGCAAGCATGGTAAGGTACCCAAGTTTGCAGGGCAGGGGTGACACAGACCCTCGCTGGTCTGGATTGCACCCCAGAATGTCATACTGTACTTTTGCAAAATGGCTGTTTACCTAGGCTTATAAAAGTCTACTTTGTGAGTTGCTGGAATGTCTAAAACAGAATTTATAATATTAGGCATATACTTACCACTGGTTACTATAAGTTATACAATAGTTTGCCATGCATTACAATTTTGTTCTGATCCATTCTTTGATCCAAATGTATTTTTTTTAAAAGGATGATGTGCCAATTTAATCCATATGTAAATTGAAATGGCAGAAAATTGGTCCAAATTCAATAATGCTTTTAGATGAGATTTTCATGGCCCTGACTGACAAGTGCAATAAGTCTAAGTTATTTTTAAAGGTTTCAATTTTCCCACTAAGCATTACTGATAGTCTTCAGAAACCCTACTGAGCTTGGAATTGCACATTTTTTAAAAAAGTCTTAAAATAAATGCCGTTATCAATGTTCACAAAGGTTTATTTCTAGTATAAAATAATTTGATGTGCCTAAATTGGGCTCTTACTTTTTTAATTCAATGATTTATGGATCACTTTGCATTTTAAATTTGCTATGCTTTAAAGCACAAATTCTTCGTAGTCCTGCTACATCATCAGTAAACGAAGGCACTCTTTAATGCTAAAACAACGGTAGCAGTCTTTCCCTCATTTTTGTGCCAAATGATAAAATAAAAGCCTATAATTTCAAACCATCGGTAGACACAGAGTAAATATCAGTTTCACAAATTGATCTACAACTATTAGTTACTCATAAGGAAAAACCCTCCAGTGGTCCCGGTACTGTATTTTATAAAAAAGTGCATTACAGGCCTGTAGTCACCTCCTATCGTTTTAACTGCACTACCATATGTCAAAAGCAAGATTACAACAGAAGGCTGAATAACTATTAGTGCAGTTCTACATACAGAACTCCAAAAGCTAAACATAATTGAACATGTGGAAAACTATATTCAAAATCTAGTTTAGACAGCAGCAACAAATGAGTTTTTATAAAAATGGATAATCTTGAACACTTCCAAGTCCAGTCCTTAGACAATTACATTTGTTAAAAGTGTAGTAAAATGGTCATCCTGGGATTAACTGGGTTACCAGTGGCCACTTAACCCGATCTGCCACCCTGGGCAAAAGTTCAGGGTGCTGCTCCCTTCTACTTCCTTGGAAGTTCCTGGCAGAGACAGGTTCCCCAACTGCTCCCCACAACCTTCCTCCACCCCTCTTCCCCAGGGCTGGGGGCCCACTCCCTATCCAGCCACCTCCCTAACCCTCCCTGGCCTCCTCATCCTCCACGCCACAGGACCAGGGACCCTCACCCATGCAAGCCTTCTTCTGGAGCCTCTCAGTTTAACCACAACAGGAGCCAGGGATACTGGAACAATCTGTATAGTGGGAGTGCTGAGAGCCATTGAACCAAACTGTAAACCTGCATGTGATAAAAACCACTTCAAGCCAGGAGGTGCGGCAGCACCCCCACAAACCTCTAGTTCCAGCACCAGTTACAGGAGCTGGGTACCCCTTGACCACCTCCTTGCACCCCCAGCCCGCATGCCCCCCACCCATCCCCCTGCACTCCACACCTCAGGCCATTCCAGCCTCTCCCACACCCCATGGTCTGGCCCCTCACTTTTTCTGGATGAGCTCCAGCTCCTCACTGTCAGGCTCATATCAGAGGGTGGCCACAGTGCAAGTCTGGGGCAGCAGCTGGAGTCTTCCTGGGCATCAGAGCCTACAGGGAATGGGCATGGTGCGGGGGGGGGGGGGAATATGGAGCCAGGCAGTTTGCTCTGCCCTGGCAGTGCCATCAGGAGTAGCAACAAGCTGCTCAACTCCTGAGCCAGAGCTGTGATCTTACTAATACTGGGGCTGGGGAGGGGTTGGAGAAGGGACAGCAGCACTCTATGATAGCCTGGCTGGGGGTTCTTCCTGATCCTCAGCACCCTGGCTGGCATCCCCACTTTGCCTTTCAGCCCCATCCCCTGCTGCTGCACCAGAATCTGCCACCCTCCAAATTCTGACATACTAGGCAGCTTGCTAACTTGGCTATGCCTAGTGTGGCCTCTTTGGCTTTCACAGAATCTTAGGTGATGGAGTCATGCTCTACGCCTCCCCTATTTCTTGTTAGTCAGAGGGAGGGTTTTTTCCCCACACCCACACCCCATTTGTTTGATGCATGTGAATAAGGCAGGGATCGTCAACCTTTGTCACGCAGCTCGCCAGGGTAAGCACCTGGCGAGGGACGTGCTGGCCTCCGCTTCCTGCCACCCCCATTGGCCCGGAGCGGCGAACAGCGGCCAGTGAGAGCTGCGATCGGGCGAACCTGCGAACGCGGCAGGCAAACAAACGGCCCGACCGCCAGGTTGCGATCCCTGGAATAAAGCATCAAATTTGCAGCCTGCAGCTCTGACCTTAGCCCTGGTTTCTAGCTTCAGACTCTGGTTCTGACTGTACTCACTAGACCCAACTCCAGCTCCACCCCTGTGCCACAAGGTCTAAGAGAATGGTGGTAGCTTCCCTCCCCCACTAGGTGAATCAATATGGATGTTTCCCTCTATGCATAAGATTTTGGAGAAATGATCCACTGCCTAAAATTTTGTAAATTACCAGTTAAAGTTCCAGCACTGATCTTAACTTTGTCCTTGTGGTCAAATTAAGAATGATGAGTTTACACATTTTGGTGAACGTTGGGATCGTAACACAAGCTTCCTGGGTGATGCAACATTGCTTCATCGTATGGTTACAGAATGCATAATACGGCAGAGAAAGAAATAGAGACTGATATGAAAAAAAGTTCCCCTCTGTACTCTTCAATGTTATTAGGAGAAGGGTAAAAACTTTTGGTTATAGATTTTTCTGGCCAGAGAGGTGGCAGAAAGCTACATGATTAGTGTGGAATGGACAGCGGCGGCTCCAGGCACCAGCACTCCAAGCGCATGCCTGGGGCGGCAAGCTGTGGGGGGCACCCTGCCGGTCCCTGCGAGGGTGGCAGTCAGGCTGCCTTCGGTGGCATGCCTGCGGGAGGCCCGCCGGTCCCACAGATTCGGCTGCAATTTGGCGGCGGGTATGCTGAAGCTGCGGGACCGGTGGACCTCCCGCAGGCATATCGCCAAAGGTCAAGGGAGACAAAACTTTTTTAATTATGGAAATGCGTAGCTTATATAGACTAGATCCATGCTATGAATGTATATGGCTGTCCATTATGCAGCATGAAAGGAGTTAAAGAAAAACTTTTTAAAGAACAGGAATGGGAAAAAGAGCATAATTTCTCCGGGGAATATACCTGTGTCTGCTGATTGCAAGGCAATTTTGATTCTACAGAAGCTCGCATTGCTTTCTGATATACTTCTTGTAGGAATGTATTTCAGCATTGACATGTGCTTTATATAATGAAAGGGGCTGCCATAATGTGTATCATCTTCCGTTACTTAAAATAGAATTAAAATCCACGTAAATGTGAAGGGCAATTACCTTTTCCCCTCCGCTACAGCAAGGTTCTGATTCTTGCTCACCCTCACTGTAAATAATATGAATACTGCTCCTAGAAAAAGGCTAAGGCAACCATTAGAATATATCTTTCCAGCCTTGGATTAAACTGGATTATAGTTTATCTGTTGAATTCCTTACAATCATGCCATCCCCCTTCTCTATAAGAGAGCCTGATTTGCCTTTTAATAAACCTGACTTGAAACAGACTAGACTTTCCCTACTGTTCAAATAAATGAGAGAAACAGCAGTATTACTTCTTCAGTCAAATCAATCTATTTTTCATTTATAAAAGGGAGTATTTTGCTAGAAAATGCTTAATTTGAACTCAGCATTAGTGAAATCCAGAACAATTTTTCTGAGAAAAAGAAAGGCATGTTGCTTTGCTATTGTCAAACTGCATTACAAGATATAGCATATACTTATATGTATATATACAGAAGCTTATACACTTAGATATATAGAGAGCTATATATGATAATCTATATCTAATGTATTCTAAGTACATACACACATCATGTAATATATATATAAAAAAGTAAAAAGGCAACTTTTTAATGGTGCTCACTATATTCCTCTAAAATCAACATGACAAAGCTTTGCAAAACTAACCAGTGTTTATATATATATAAACTTTCTCATGTTGATTTTAGAGGAATATAGTGAGCACCGTTAAAAAGTTGCCTTTTTACTTTTTTTAAATGGTCAAATATTAATGTCATGAACAAAGCAATATGCTATTTGAGAGGAAAATGTAGTTTTTTGGATGGTGAACATAAGAATGGCCATCAGGTCAGACCAAATGTCCGTCTAGTCTAGTATCCTGTCTTCCAACAGTGGCCAAGGCCAGGTGCCCCAGAGGAAATTAACAGAACAGGTAATCAACAAGTGATCCATCCCCTGTTGCCCATTCCCAGCTTCTGACAAATGGAGGCTAGGGAAACCATCCCTGCCCATCCTGGCTAATAGACATTGATGGACCTATCCTCCATGAATTTATCTAGTTGTGTTTGTTTGTTTTGGTGGAGGGGACAGTCACTTTAATAATGAATCCCTTTTCATCCAGCATAGATAATTCCACAAACTCTGTAAAATGTTGTCTAGTGATGGGTGGGACTGGTTAAGAAAAGCCTTTTAGGCTTGTACATCAACCTGGGAATATTATTTGGCTAGGCAGAGCATATTCTGCATGTGCACCACTTACACTCTTGTGAGTGTCAGATATTGTAACTTGGTCTGGTACACCAAATCACTCATGGAGAGTTTACATAAGGGATAAATGTATGCCCAAGACTCTTCATTTATGTCGGCAGGGAAAAATTAAGGAATAATCTTTGGGATTAGTGCAGCATTTGCAAGGATATGCTGAGCTAGCTGGGCTGCCTCAATAGGGCAGGAAACTAATATTTCAGAAGTAGGAAAAAGAAAGTTCAGCTAGGAATGGGGGAGGTCATCAACAAGTGTCTTTTAGGGGCTGGGGCCTAAAATACAAGAAAACATCTATCTGAGCATGCTGAAATCCTAGTGCATACATTCTGTTTTCTCATTCTTGAATTCAGTGGGATTACTCACACAGTTGCTCACGTAGCTAAGTGTTTGCAGAACTGGACTCTAAATCCAATTTTTTTTATGTAATATATGGAAATTTCAGTTTCCTAAACCATTTTCCATATTGTCTAAACTTCCATGCAAGACTGACTGCGTCAGTTATTGTACACGTCTGTGAACACGTCTCTAAATTTTAATGGAGTCATCTAGTATAGTTTTATCATTATCCCTTAGTTTTATCTGCATGGTTTTACTTACTACTTTCTTTTCTTTGATTCACAAAGTTATATTCACTAAATTTACTATTACAAACTGGCATTGACTTAAATACTGATTTATGAACCGCTTCATCTTGCAGCACAGGATTTCCCAAATAATCCTGGCTCTGGGGCGAGGTTTCTCTGGACAGTGGTTTGCTTACTGTGATGGTCTGCCATCTCAATCCTGTTCTTGTTTGAAAAAGAAAGTAGTTCTCCAACCCCCTTTTTGGAGGGGGTCAAGGGATGATGGCATAGTTAGTTGAGGGGAATAGGTGAGGCAAAGGGACACAGATAAATCATAGATTTTTTTGCCAGAGGTTTGGTGGGAGTAGAAGATGGAATCTGAAATCTTGCCTAGAGGAAGAGACTATCTGAGAGAGTGGAAAAGGAATCAATAGCCAATAATTATTAATAACAAATAATCTCTGTAGGCTATTTTGGTGTTTTTCACCATTTTTGAGTGAAACTGAGGTGCTGTGGGAAACTGTCTGTGAGCTCAGCACCGTATGGACGTCAACCAAACTGTGGTCAGAGCACAGAGTCTTGTGTAGTAGAAAATCCACCAGGAAGAGGCATTACAGTAGCCCAGGGAGTTTGCAACGCCTACTCCCCCTGGATGTAAGGGCCCAGGGCATAGTCAGTCTGGCCTAGCAGTCACAGCTGGGCTTGTGTCCACAGGTCAAGAACAGCCTTGAGGCAGTAGTCAGGAATCAGAGTAATCACTAGAGCTGGGATCAAGAGGCAAGAATCAGAGTCAGACTGGGGTCAGCACTGGAAATCAGAGGTAGTTACCCGGCTCGACTCAGGAGGCAAGAGTTAGGGTCAGGCTGGGGTTGGAGATTGGAGATCAGAAAGCAGGGTGCAGTCTTGAGTCACAGAAAACCAGACACCTACATGGTTGCCCAGACAACTTCCTGGGCCATCCTCCAGGGTTAAATAATGAGTGTGGGTCAATCAGAAAGCCACAGGGTTCTATCACTCTGGATCCTTGTTCTTTGCAACTACTCTCCACAGTGCTCCTTGGATATAGCTTTATGTGATCTCCTGGTGATGTGGGAATATCAGATACCCTAGGCTCCATGCACCCAGGAGCTAGTCCCATGGATTCTTACATGAGAGAGCCATTACAGACTGAAATTCTGATCAAGGTCACTTGAGTTCACAGAATAAACTGACCTCCTTGCCTATTCATAATTACTACCTATGCTTGCTTACTTACTATCCCAAAATGATTGTTTGGGGTAGCACCAGTGTGGCCATCATAAAGTCTTTGCATGGTAGATGAGAAGACAGCTGAGGGAAGGGAAAGAGATAAGAAAAACTCTGTGTGTGGACAAATAACTTTGATATCAATGCTCTGATTTGGAAAATAAAATTAGTGGGGAGAGAGAGTTGAATATGTTTCAGAACTGCACAGAATTCAAAGAAGCAATATATAGTATCTTTTCTATACTAATCAGCTTCTGATTTTGCTGTCATTCCAGTCCAATTAAAATTAACTAAGTGGTACTAATTCCCTCCCCCTCCCTCACCGCCCACGGTATTCAATCGTCTTACATACAGAATGTAAAACACGTACATAATAAAAAAGATCTTTCTTTTTCATTATCTTTTTTAAGGGTCTACAGTGATTTTCTGGAACCATTGCAGCAAATTGTAAGTGATGTATGAAATGAGAAATTCCTGGCCACCCAATGCCCAGAGGAAATTCAAACACTGCTTCGCAATTGCTACTGCTATGCACACTGAAGCACTATCTTTATTTCTCAAAGGAGATAAGGGTATCCCAACCTTCCTTTCTGTCCTTACCTGCAAACTCACTAGATGAGTTAGTTAACAGTTTTTGGAGAAAGTCATTCATTTCACACAGTCCCTGCCTTTCCAGATTCCCCCACCCCTCCCAAAAACCCCATCAAATATTTTGATCTTTTCAAATATGCAGGGAATTTCTTATGTATTACGTTTATTTGTAACTCCATGGTATTAGAGATGAGTCTAAATCTAACCTCTGGATCCTAAAATTTAGGAGGAAGTTCAGACTCTGATGGGAACTTTGTGTCTTGTTGGGCCCATCTGTCTTCTCTAAAACTTGTTCTCTAGGTCACTGTGAATCACATTAAAATGGCTGCATGAAGAACAAGGAAGTCACAGAAAGGTTACTTGGCATAGCATGATCACAGACTCTGGGCTGGCCTCTGTGAGGCTCAGAGTGCCCTTGCACCCCAGGATTCTCAGTAACATCACAGAAGAGGGCCATAAGTCAAAGGGAAATCTGTAGGCTCTCTCTGTTGTTGTAGTTTGTACTGCAATAGCACCTACAGGTCACAACTAAAATCAACCCCCCCTTATGCCATATGCTGCACGCACACATAGTAAGAGACATCCCTGCCTTGAATATACAAGGCAGAGTCCAAGAAAAGACAGTTTTTCCAGTGTTGTGGACATCATACACCAGCATAACAGCCACATTATCCTCTGTTTGCTGATTCAGAGGGGATGGAGAGACAGCCCTGTCTCACCCCCTTTACATAGCTAGCTCTTAGAGGGGCACTACAAGGAAGTAGGGGACCTGCTCCCTGGCCTATTATTTCCAACCCTTGCACAGAGATGTGGGTATGGGAAGAGTATCATTATCACACACACACACACACACACACACACACACACACACACTCCCTTTACAAAAAAAACCCACTCAAAATCAAAATCTTAAAACAATTTAAGGACACCAGTATCATCTAAAAGGTTAGCCTTAGTTGTATAATTTGAAGAGTTTCATTGTTTCACAGTAGATTAACTTGATGATGTTCTAAATTGTGTAACACAAGTTACCTCTTTTTAAAAATAAATCACTTTCCTTTGGGTTCAATTTCAGATTAAGTTTATCACAGGCCATTTGTAAATAAATCAGTTCTTGTTCAAAGGTTTTAGTATGCACCAGGATATCTTCTAGGTACAACAAACAGGGTGAGAGAGCGATGCCATGTAATACCCTTTCAATTAGCCTTTCAGATGTGTTTGCACAAGCCAAAAGCCATCACTTTAAATTGTCATAGACCGTGTCCTACTGTGAAAACACTTTTTCCCGTCCTTTGGATCCACTTCTACTTGCCGATACCCATTCTTAAAACCCAATGTGGAAAACTAGACTGAACTTGCTACAGCATCGAGGGAATCATCTATTTGTGGTAATGAACAATAATCCTTTAAAAGACTTTACTCATTTTTCTATAATCCACATAGAATCTGATACTTCCGCCTTTTATTTCAACCAGGACTATGGGTGAGGCCCAAGGATTGGTTGAAGTCTCAATTATGCCTTTATAATACATTTCCTCAGTGGCCTATAACGCCTCTTCTCTCTTTGCTATAGGTAAATGGTGAGGTGGCTGTTTAATGGGTCATTTCCCCTCAGTGTCAATCTTGTGCTGGACCAGTGGAATACAACCTATATTATTATAAGCTCAGGAAAACAGATTAATTCCTAACTCTTAGACCATTCTGCTGTTCTGCATTTAAGTGTACGGTACTGTGCCAGAACAAGTCTAATAAAAATCTTTGTCCCCTTTCCCTTTGTAGCCTTCTGTTATACCAGCATTTATTAGATCCACCAGCTCATACTTTGCAACCATGGTTCCCTTTTTTACTATTTGCTGTTTGTCAGAAACATTCAGCAAATGATCAGGAATCTATTCTGGTTTCAGATCCACAAAAGCTTTCACAGCTAAGCTTTCCCATGAGAGCTGGGATCTCCACCACTCCCTGTCTTTCCTTTTCTTGAAGCTAAAACAGCATGTAGCTGTTATAATGGTATCTGCCCATAGGGTCAGGGCAGCTTTTTCAGTGCAAACCATTTGCCAATATATGTTGTTTCAATTGAGTCACAGTTTTAAATGTAATTTCCAGATTAAATCTGTAAGGCACTGTTTCTGACATTTATTTCACAGTTATTAGCCATAAAGAAATTCAAACAAATTATTAGCTCATCCACTATGTTGGCTTCCCAGTGTTGCTTGAATCCCAGAAGTCCAATTTTCAAACATAATTTTCTCAATTTTTGAAGGGTGGATGTTCCCCCAGTCAGTTTTAGATTCCTCTTCCTTCGCCTTTTTAACATGTCTGGTTTCATAACTTTCATACTTGAGCCAGTGTCCATTATTCCCACACACTGTACAGACCCTATTACACACTCAATAGCTGAACTCCCATTATTGTTGAACTGCCTAGATCGAAACAAAAACTGTTGGGCTGATCCTTGTACCTCCAAGCTTTGGCCCCTTCAGGTTGGTGTACCCCCATTTAACAAGCTGAGTGATGGGGCTTTCACTAGACGCTTATGATGCTCTGTTCTGGCCAGCCTTATATTTATAACAATCCTTTTCATGGTTTTTTTTTTTTTCAGAGTACCAGTGTTTAACTGACCTGCCTCCCTTAATTGTTGCATTATTGCGGATTTCCCTTGTTTTATAAAACCCAATGTATCACTTTCTAATTGTTCAAAAAGGTCACACACCAGATTAGAACCCCCTCTTTCATCATACATATTAGACACAGAATCATACTTATAGGGCACAAGGTGATTCTCTTCCTCAGTAGTGGCTACTTCCTCTTCTGGTGGACCGATGCAAGGAAAGATTCAAGTTCTGTGGAAAATTCCACAACCTCTTAGACTGTCTTTGGTCTCTTTTTACTGGTCTTCATCTGCATGTCCAAGTCCAGCTGAGCATCTATAAATTGGTTGATTGCCAGTTTATCTTGGAAATCCTTGCTAGTATCTGGATATGTCAGGAACAAAAGTCCACAGATCTTCTGTCACTTCAGGTGGAACCTCTTCTGTCTCCTTTTAGGTCTTAGCTCTGCTTCAGCCAGCTTGGATTCATGGCTGGCTCCAACCAACATTTCAAAGGCTTGTACCAGATCTGGATAATTCAATCTCTTTTCTGGGAGTGAGTTCTGTAGCGCCATCAGAGCTGGGCCACTCAAGTTGGCTGCTAGGAAACACCCTTTCTGTCCCATCTTTCAACCAGTCATTTAAAACTGTGATATTGAACTGAGCCAAATAAGCCTCCCTGGGAGTTTCTCCCTCAGAGTTATTGGGCTTTTTCATAACTTGAGCTGGGAAGACTTAGGGAAGTCTGGGAAGCCCCCTGGGACTTTGTAGGTTACAAAAGGAGTGAAAAACTGTTGTAAATGTTCTTAATCCAAGTTCTCTGGCTGGCCCAATTCCACATCTAGGTGACTGCCTTCCATGGTGGGATGCAACCCTTTGATTTCCTTCTCTAATTGATTTTTCATCTCATCTCTGTTGCAAGTTCCAAGTCGGCTAGAGATTTTTTGGTTTCCCCTATTTCATAGAAAACCTTCTGGTCCATGGCAAGTAGGTTGTTGGCCATCTCATCAATCCATCTTGCCATTCCATACTGGGAGTGTTGCAACTGAGCTTCCCAGTCTGTCTGGGCATCTTGTAGTTGCTGCTCCAACAGAGATTTTGTCTCCACCTGAAAGTCATCTTCCAGCCCTTTTTGGGAAACCTCTAGATGCTGGTAGTTCCTTTTGTGAAGCCTCCACCTCTTGTTTTAGGACTTGTTTTTAATTATTTTGGCAATCTTTGAATTCTGCAAGCTCCTCCATTATTTGTTCCATCTTGGTTCAACAGGAACACTGCCCACAGTTTCTCTCCTTTGAAACTGGATCCATACCAATATTACCCTTTTTGATTAAGTGGCTAGCCAAAGTTTGGGTCTCTGCAGGATTTTTCTATTAGGAGAAAGTGATGACAGAGTCATGTGTCTCTGATGAAATCCTGTTTATTTAAAAATAATATGCAATTTCCTATTTCCCTGAACAGAGGAGGAATCAAACAATAGGAGGTAGTTATTTGCTCACAGCTCCAAGTCCCTTTTAGTCAGCACTCGGCCACAAAAACTCTCGTGTCATCCTGAGAAAAGTTGTAGTACCAGTGCTTGTTCAGGCTGTGTCTGACTTTTTGCTCCTTGAGTGTCTTTCTGTGGTGTTTCTTCTGCTCCCCTCTATCTCTCACACACACATCTCTACTGAAGCAATACCCAGCTGTCATAACTATAAAGGGAAGGGTAACAACCCTCCTGTGTACAATACTATAAAATCCCTCCTGGCCAGAGACACCAAAATCCTTTTACCTGTAAAGGGTTAAGAAGCTCAGGTAACCTGGCTGACATCTGACCCAAAGGACCAATAAGGGAACAAGATACTTTCAAATCTTGGGGAGGGTGAAGGCTTTAGTTTGTGTGCTCTTTGTTTTGGGGGTTGTTCGCTCTTGGGACTAAGAGGGACCGGACATCAATCCATGCTCTCCAAATCTTTCTGAACAAGTTTCTCATATTTCAAACTTGTAAGTAACAGCCAGGCAAGGCATGTTAGTTTTATCTTTGTTTTCTCAACTTGTAAATGTTCCTTTGCTAGAGGGAGGTTTATCCCTGTTTTGCTGTACTTTGAAACTAAGGCTAGAGGGGGTTCCTCTGGGCTCTTTGAATCTGATTACCCTGTAAAGTTATTTTCCATCCTGATTTTACAGAAATGATTTTTACCTTTTTCTTTCATTAAAATTTTTCTTTTAAGAACCTGATTGATTTTTCATTGTTTTAAGCGCCAAGGGTTTTGGATCTGTGTTCACCAGGACTAATTGGTGAGGGTATACCCTTAAGCCTACCCAGGAAAAGGGGTGTAAGGACTTGGGGGGGGGGAAAGGAATTAGTCTCAAATCTGCCCAGGAAGGGGGGGTTAGAGACTTGGGAAATATTTGGGGAAAGGCAGAGTTCCAAGTGGCTCTCCCCTAAGATTTGGAACACGCTTGGTGGTGGCAGCAGCTTACTGTTAACCTAAGCTGGTAAATAAGCTTAGGGGGCTTTCATGCGGGTCCCCACATCTGTACCCTAGAGTTCAGAGTGGGGAAGGAACCCTGACACCAGCAAAACCACTATGTCCCTATGTCCCTTTGTTTTGGGCAGCAACCTGGGCCTGTTTTAGGTGGACACAGCTATTGTTTCAGATTTCTGGGGTTCCCTAAAGAAGCTCAACTATCTTAAATTAAGGGCAGCAGTTACATCCATCAGCTTCAGTAAACTTCTAGAGAGATGTCAGCATCTATGTGAGACAAAGGGCTTTCTAATATGTAAGACTGAATCAGTATGATAATTCAATAAGATAATCTGCTTTCCTATCAATTGGTGTACTTTACACTCTTCTCAATTTCTACTCTGATTTTTCTTTGTAGTTTGAATCATGTGCCAATAAACATTGTTTGTATTAGAGATAAATAGATCTGGATGTGGCGTCAGCTAAGTCTGAGTGCCTTGGAGACAAAGAAACTATGAGCTCAGCTATAATATTTAAACTTCTAGCATCCCCACAGCCAAATCCAGTTAGGAGGCCTAATATCATATTTATCATAATTTAGCACTTTCAGTGCTGAGGAGCTGTCTATCTTGTTCAGGTATTGAGTGTATGTGTCACAGGATTGCATGTATGTATGTGGAGGAGGAGGAAGATATATTTTGTAGACATAAGGGTTTCTTATCACCCGTATGTTTCCAGCTGCAACACTATAGAAACAGGTGCTTAACTTGATTATGGCCATGTTCAGCATCTCTTGGAATAGGTGAAAAAGAAGTGATGAGGTGCTACTCTGGGTGAGTGGGGGACAGCAGGAGACAGAATGGCCAGTATAGATAAATGGCACAACGAAACCCCTTTTAAAATTAGCAGTGATTCTAACATGGACAAAATCTCTCTGTCACTAAGTCTTACACTATTACAGCTGTGAACTAGACTGCCAGGGAGGGTATGTCTGCACTGCAATCATGAGGTGGGATTGCAGGACGTTATACTTGAGCTAGTTCTGATCTGGCTAGCTCAAAGCTAGCTTGTGTAACAATAGTAGTGAAGCCACTGCAGCACAGACAGTGGCACAGGATAGCTGCTGGACTATGTATGCAGGGTCCCAGGCGGGTGGGACTAGCCCATGCAGCTGCAGCTTCACTGCTATTGTTACTCAAACTAGCTTTGATCTAGATTGAAGCTAGCTCAAGTATGCCTGTATGTGCAACAATCACACCTCTTGAGTGCAGTGTAGCAGACATAACCAGAGAAAACACCCACCTCTGCCCATCTAAATAAACCCTCTGTTCATGTTACACACACATCCTGTCTCTAGCATGAAAAACACTACAGTGGTAGTCCCTCACTGCATTTTGCCCTTCCCTTCCCACTCCTGTACCCACATCTTGGTTCCTGCTCCAAACCCCCTTTCCTCCTGGCTCCTATCCTCTGGGATGCCTCTCAAACTCCTGCCACTGTTCCCTCACTGTGCATCTCTTCCCCCTTCTCACCTTATTCCTGTTCTTCACCCCGTTACATTTGAGTCAGGCTGGTTCCTCCTTGCTGCCTGAGCATGTTGTGATAATTGGGCTGACAAATTTACCCTAATAGTGAGCTCAACTGTAAAAAATGTGTAAAAGTTAATAAGATGTCACAAAGGGAGACAGACAGACTGAATTAGTCTAAACAAAAAGGCATACTGATATAACTCAAAATATAACTAACTGTGTTAAAATCATGCCTGCTAAACAAAAACATTTGGGTCTAATAATCAGTAAATCAACATCAGTGTGTTAAAAACTAAGCCTAATTAGTAAACAAAATAATGAGGGCCTGGGCTACCCACCATTCCTTTTGTAAGACCTTAAAAATAGAGACTTTGGAGGGGGGCGGAGGAGAACAAATGAAATCTACTGAAGTGAGCTTCACCATCATGGCTGCTATCCCCACTGCCTCCTAGGACCCTGGACCTTCTTTGAACTAATCTGAAAGATGTCCTGACCAGATCGGAGGCCTCTACTGTTTCTAGCTGAATCCCAAACACCACCTGAGATGAAATGGGATCGGACTTTAACAACAGCTCCAGCCCCAACTTCCTTTCTTTTCTCCAAAAAGGCAGTTATTACCATCTTGCATACCAACTAAAAGACTGTCAAACCAGGGGGGTTTTCTTCTAAAAACTCTCTCCAGATAAAGAAAAAGGGAACAAAAATGTGTTAAAATTAAAGCCTTACTTAATACTTTTCATTTAAAATGCTTTAACTGTTTTTCCTTCTTTTCTGTATCTTTAATAAGAAGTTAAAAGGATTTTTAGTAGTGTGCTTGCCATGGTACTAAGCAGGCTAAAGGCTCTGAACCTTGTTTAACGTTAGATAGTAACTAAATTATGTTAACATCTTTAAGCCCCTATATTCCATTTAAATTAATACAACAGGCACCAGTAGGGGGAACACTGAGAATGCAGGCGAGAGCATCTCCCTGCTTTCAGTTTTGGTGCCTGACACCACATTAGAACACCAGGAGCACTTGGAGGGAAAGTCCTGCTCAGCCCCTGCAGCCCCCAGCAATGATAATAAAAGTTGCTCTGTGGAGATGTTGCATGCACCAACTCTCAGCACTGGGAGCTGTGAAGGAATGGAGCCCTAGACTGTTTGGGGCTCCACCTTGCCTGAGGGCTTGAGCCCAAGAGACTAATTACTGCCCAGCCTAGTTCAGAGGGTCTGGGCGCCAGAGACAGCTAATTTCCCCTTTTCCAGACTGCCTTTCTAGGACTGAGACAGCAAGGGGGCAGGGCCTCCCTCCAAGATTGACAGGGAGGGATGGCCACACATTCTTATAGTAGCCTACTTATTTATTTATTGTTGCTGTAAATGTCTTGTTGCAGTTGTTGTAAAACTGTTGTAAAAGAGGCAGCTGGAATAAGAACACATTTCTTATCATGTTAGATAGATTACATTATAATTATGAAATGTATATATTATTCAATTGCCCATTTAACTTAGCAGCATCCAGGTTATTTGAGTTTTGAATCAGAAGTAAAACATATCCAGGCACTACTGTGTCAAGATAACATCTATTCTTTGATACTTATTGAAGCTTTTTGGCAAAATAAATTTGTTAAGCTTAAAAAAGAGAGAGAGAGAGAGAGACAGCAAAGAACAAAACAGTTTTTTTCTTCATGTTAAATTGTTCTTTTTGCTGTTCAGTTGCTCATAATAATAAGCAGCAGCTGTACAGCAAAAATACTGTTTGCAAATCAAGCAAAATTCCTGCAGTATTTGTGCATTTCCTCCTCCTATTCATCAAAACATTGTTACATTTTGTTAGCCATTGCATCATCTCTTTATACTTTGACAGTACTTAAATTTTCAGGATAGGACACCTTGTGACCACTTGTCTTGGGACAGTGCAGCCAATGAAGACCAATACTGTAACTGGCATTTATCTCATAGGATCTATACATACACTAGCTGTAGTCAACAGCTTTCTGTGTGGATTTAGAACAAACCTATGCAGGTTCCGGAATTTTCAGAAGAACAGTGTCCCGTTGGCAGACAGAGTTTCTGCATTCAATTTGTGCCTGCTTTTTGTGACTATATTTAAACCTCAGGCATGAACCTCAGATCTTGTGCCTCTAACTATCTGATTATGTGCACAAATCAAGTGGTCATAGATCCAAAGACTAGGATTTCTGTTTTTAAATAATTTTGTAGGCACGCAAATATGGACAAATTTTGCAGGTGCAAGTTTTGCCTATGCAAATGAAAACCAAGCTTTGGCCTTTCTATAAAATTAAACCTTAATTTCATAGCATTGATCTGTCTAATTTGATGAGCCTTTGCATCTTTCCAATAGCAAATGCTATATGTTTGTTTTACCTGACAGTGGAGAATTGACTAATGGAACTTAAATGTTGCTTTGGATAGTTACTTTCTCTCTACAGAAGATGCCATCGTATATTCAGTCAGCTTGTAGTTTTTTGTTTTGTTTTTTTTCGTGTTCAGGAAGGAAAGAAAGATGAAAATGCCAAGTACTTAATCTTAACATTTAATAGGTAGGGTCATTAAATAAGATATGAAACAGCAGCCAAAGATTTAGAAAGGAACATCAAGCATAGCAGAATAG
The DNA here is from genome assembly GCF_002925995.2 of Terrapene triunguis. NCBI lineage: Eukaryota > Metazoa > Chordata > Testudines > Emydidae > Terrapene > Terrapene triunguis. The sequence continues at coordinate 12,967,999 of NW_020664530.1, forward strand.
GATAATTTGCTACACATATCTAATATAATTCTCCCTCTTTGACAGTGTAACTTATTTGCAGTGCATTTCACCAGCTCTAAATCTCCTCTGGCTCTTTGCCAAAACCTTTCTTTCTCCATTTTCTTTTCCCCCTGTGCTGTCTAATTAATCTCCTCCAAGAAGTCTCTCTATGGCTGGAGGTTTTGTTTAGTTTTTTACTTGCACCTATTTTATTTGTTTTAAATATTTCTTAAACTTTGTTCATCTTTTTGTTTCTGTACCTTCACAAAAACTTTTTAAGCTACTTTCTGTATCTTTTGATTCACTACCCATCGTGTTCTGCCTTTTATCTGAATGATCTTATCTGTTTTCTGTATATAAAAAGAAGTTCAAATATGTGCATTATCTTTCACAACACTAATGTTGTGGGTACTCTTAATGTTCCACTATGATTATGATAGATTGCATTTATTATTGTCATTCACTTGTATTTCAGTGGCACCTGCTCACCCCAACCAAGATTGGAGGTTCACTCTATAAACAGAATAAGAAACTGACTCTGTCTGAAGAGTTTTAAAATGGTGGGAGAAAGGAAGGGGCTTGCAGATGGGGAATTTCTTCTGAGGCACAGAAAGATGAAGTGATTTACAGGAAGCCTATGGTAGAACTAGGATTTGAACTCAGAGCTGCTGCATCCCTACCTATAATCTAACCACAAGATGGTATACCAGTTCTAAAAGAGAGAGTATCCACCTGTAGCTGATTGATTCTACTAATTCTCTTAAATCAAGAATATTGATACAAAGGATAGTCAGACAAATTGATTGATTGTTTTCAGCTAATTTCCATTCAGTACAATGAAAATAGCTTCCAACTAAGCAGTTTTGCTTGTGCATTTTATCCCATAATGAAGTGGAGCTGCCTTGGAAGTAGCCTACCTTAGCAGCACCGGTCTTAGAGTAATCCTCATTCGAGCATTGGCTGAGGTAAACACACATTCCTGCTTAGATCCAGAAGCCTTGGCACCTGTTGCACAAAGGGAAAAGATACTTATACTCAGGATGTGTCTATTTTTCAGATCCAATACATTCAATTTATCTCAGCTATATTTGCAAGACATGGAAAAGCCAAAAGGAAGCATGGATATTTGCATGCAGAATAATAGCATGGAGGTGTCCTCAGTCCCTTGCTGTTATGAAAGCTAAAAAACATAGGTGATGCCTAGGCAGGCAAGTATCTGTTGGGGAGGAGAGGATTGGGTGAGTTGTGTTGCCATCAAAACTGTAAAGTTGTGATAACTGTGAGCACATTCTTTTTCACTTTCAGAACATTTTTGCTTACCACCTGGAACAAAATGGTAAAACTATTATTTTTTTTTTAACTATGCAAGCATTTCTGATGTTTTGATGACTGGGTAACAGGATTTATCAGTTCAAAGGGTAGGCATATTTTTCGATTAATCTGCATTTTTTGATAATTCAGTTGCACACTTGGGCCATTGGATTTTATATATTTTGCTGAGCACTCTGTTTTGATTTGGTAATCAACCAGTCTACTTCAGTAAGTTTTATATTGTAGAACAATATTTGAGGGATTTTCATACTTTTCAGAACAAATAAGCACAATTTTCTATTCCATTTGCAGATGTTTATTATCTAGCCGCAGACTGCATTTTCCTAAGAGGATATTATAGAATTTGTTGTTGTTGCTGTTTTCCATCAAGTGCCTTTTCCAGGGTGATGCCGGGGTTGGCCACCCCACAGACAATTACTTTAATCAGAAGCTGAGCTTTTATTTAAAGGAGAAAAAAACCTTTCAAATGTGCACTGAAAGCTGGCATTTCTGAGTCTGCAGATAACAAGTCTGAAAGAAAAACTGAAAAGTATGAACTCTCCCATTGATCTCCATGGGGCGTTAACTCTAAAGATTGCTCTGGGGGCGCAGTTTGTACGTCAGTCAAGCTTCATTAACTCGATGGCTGGACTGCATATTCATCAAGTGCAAAGATTACAAAGGGAGATTTTTTTTCTTCGAATGAGCACAGCTATCTCTTAAGACTTAAACCTAGGCCTGCAGGCTCAGCATTGGTGATAGAGAGGTGGGGGAGGTGAGGAAAGGAACCTTCTCTGAGGTCTGGCCTATGTTTGAAAGTTATACCCATATAACCATTTAATTAGATGTGTGATTCCTCCCTCCCCCGAAATATATATACCGGTGTAATCCTCTCTCCCCGCAGCGTGGGCACAATTATGCCAGGAAAAAGGTGCCTTACAGCATATTCCCCTTTCCATATAGGTATAGTGCATTCACACTAGGGACAGTTGTATCGCTTTAAATATATTGATATAGTTAAAGCAGGACAACTTTTGTGTGTAGACAAGCCCTGAGTCTGGTTGTGGCCATAGCAGCTGTTCTGCAACAGAAATGGGAAGAGGGGCTCAGTTTTCTGTGCCCCGTCAGGCAGGAACTTCTCCCTCAGCTCCTCCTCCCGCTCTCTCTGGCCTTTCTGAGAGGCAGAGCAGGAAGCTATGGGCTGGGGGCTGTCCATTAATTACATAGCGCATTCGAGGGTGAGTGGGCCCTTAATGTTGTGTGTTTTGTTTCAGTGTTACAAGGGGCGGGTAGTCTTGAAAATCATCCAGAAATGTGTTATGGGATAGCCCCTTGGAGCCTTTGATGTGTGGGACATGACCTGTCCGAGAAACAGGTACCCGGGCTTCTGAATTTATGGTTACATCCATCCTGGGATTTGTTAGCACCAATGTAGCTGCACTGGTTCCAAGCCCCTAGTGTCAATGTAAAAGTGGTGTGTACCAATGCAGTTCAGCCCAATTTCAAAATAAGGTGAGCGGCCCTCCTAAAAGCCATTATTTTACAGCTGTGCAGTGCACTTTATATGAGGGGTTTGCATCAGTGTAGCTATACTAATAGAGCCCCTCCAACCTCCTACTGTAGACACATCCTTAATATTAGAAACATACTTGTCAAAAGGACACTGTCAGGTAATTTAGGACCCCAAATTTAGAGTTTTGTTGGTGGGGAAAAAACCAACCCCCAATATTAATAAATATTTCATGAAATGAAAAAGAAAATGATTTCTACATTTTCTTGCAACTGAGGTTATAGTTGGCTGACATGATGCGTGATTATGATTTAGAAGTAGTGTATACAATGCAGAATGATCTCTTTTTACAGGGGCATCTCTATTGATGAGTTCCAGGTTCCTACTAATAATTTTTTTGGAAGTTACATAGTTGTTCTCTTACGGGATCTTTTTTCTGGGCCTGACTCTTAAATTGGGCAGGATCATGGCACTCCAGTCTTAAAGTGTCCATTTTGTAAGTGGCTGTTGTGTTTGCTACATCTCTTCCAGCTGGTTGTATATTTGCTTCCTGTTATATTCCTCTCTCCCTTGAATCCCCATTTTCCCCATTGTTGTTCTTGAGGGGAATGACACATTCTCATAACTGGGTATGTGAAAAGGGGTCTAGCAGCCAAGGTATGTGGCTTAAGTGGTTTAATTTCGCCTTTAGTTTTATAAGAAGAATTATTAAATGCATTTTTTTCCTTTATGTGTAATAGGTCAAACTAATGTAGCAAAGTTCACACACATCTGCATAGAAAATTATTGTAAACAGAGTAGAAATCAGAGTTCACTTCTGTGACTAATAAAGGATCAAATATTTGTAATGAATTTAAGAAAGGGTGAAAGTTCAAGACTTTTACTTGCTGTTGTCTTTTATATAGCTGTATTAACCATCCAGTGGTCTATTATAATAATTTACCCTGCCCTGAAATAAGGAGAAACTGGCAAGGAGAGTTTAGTTTAAGTCCTGCTGATTTTGTTGCTATCGTTAATCAGATGAACAGTCGCCACTCAGAAAGCCGAAGAATTCAGTTTTACTCCCAATAGTGACATCATCTAGCATCTGTGCAGTCCATTATGCAGGTAAATGCTGCACTTTAGAGTCAGTTGAACCCATACATTGCTACATAAAAATAATCTTGAATTGCTGACCTGTGTATGGGATTTTAAAATGTCATCTCTCAACTAAGGGAGAACATAAAATTCTCTGATTTACATAAAATGCTAAATCTGGATTTATGTAAAATGCTTGCTACGGAAGGACAGACATACTAGACTCAGCATAGCATTGGCACGAAAACTCTGAATGGTGGTGTAACAGGGTGCTGGCCAAAAGGCACTGACTCAGCCCCTGTTAGCTCAGAGCCTGCTAGCTCAGCTCCCAGCAAGGGGAAGTGATTGGAGCTGACAGGCTGTGGCTGATTAAAGCCCTAAAAGAGAGACACCTGTGAGGGGAGGGCCTATAAAGCTAGCAGGAAGGAAGTAGGAGGGGAGGAACAGGAAAGTGAGGAGTGAGGGCCTGTTGCTCCCAGCTAGCTGTAAGAGCAAGCTGTTCCCTAAGGGGCTACCTGACTGACAGTTAACTGTAAAAAGCTGTATATATGTGGTGGTGGGAAAATACAGGGAAATAAAAGGGCACTGGTGTGTGAAAGAGTGGTCTCCAGCGAATTTGTACCGTGAGCAACGAAAGGCACGTCTACACACGTCTATGCTACACTTGAATTAAAGACTTTGATATCAGTGAAGTTACACTGAATGGGATGAATTTGGCCCACACTTTATATTTAAAGGCTTCTTAAAATTTCTCTTTACAAGCCATATTGTGTGGTGTGTATACAGTTCACACAAACATTACAGATTGAAACTTGCAACTGCTTTCTATGTATACAGTGTAATATAAATAAGTTAATTATTCCTTAGTGTATTCAAGATACTGTAGAACAGCCAATAATTTACCTTCTGATACACTGTATTAAATACAAGTTAGTGACTTGACAGGCAAAAATAGACTTAATGTTACAGTATACTGAAATGATGAATGTTTGCTTTATATTCCAGAAAATGTCTAAACTTGTTTCCTTAGGTTACAGGTCCCCATCTTTGCACAATTGGGTCCATTAAAATTTGGCTTCAGTTAAAACATAAGCACTGAAAATGAGGAGTACAAGAAAAATATAGGGAATTATATCTGCAAATATTCTGGGTCACCACTCAGCTGAATACATTTTTCCATCTGTTTTTTGTTTGTCTGAACTAAAGAATCAAGTGGACAATAAAACAATGCTGGTTTTGTGGATGAGGATGCTAAAAATCACCCCTGTTCAATACATGGTGATATTGTAATGATCAGTGCTGACAGCAGCTCCACCAATATATGGTGCTGTATCTTTATCTTAATGTTAACTTGTCTCATAGGTGCTGACTCCAGGGGTGTTCTGGGGCTGGAGCACCCGCGGAAAAAAAAATAGTGGGTGCTCAGCACCTACAGGCAGCCTCACAGATCAATGCCTCCCTTCCCCCCAGTGCCTCCAACCCACCATGGATCAGCTGTTAAGAGGCGTGCAGGAAGTGCTGTGGAGGAGGGGAAGGAGTGGGCGCAGGAAGAGGTGGGGGAGAGGAGGGAAACAGGGAGGGTGGGGGCGGAGTGAGGGTGGGAAGGGGTGGAGTTAGGGAAGGCCTGGGGCAGAGTGGGGGTGGGAAGAGGCCGGGCGGGGTGGGGGTTGGAGAAAGTGGTGGAGTGGGGGCAGGGCCTGGGTGGAGTAGGAGTCAAGCACCCCCCTGGATCTGAGTAATTCGGCACCTGTGAGTTGTCTTGTATATTTGTTACTGATCTGATATGGGGGGTTAGCAGAAAGATCCGTCCTGCCTGTGTGTGCTGGAGTTGGTATATGCAGTGTTCCAGTAAATCTCTGTGATTCTATAAGAGTATTACAACCGGTGACATCGGCTTCAAGATGGAAAAAAGCACTTTTGCCCAAGAAGAAATCTTCTTGTCATGCAGATCAGACTGGAATCTGTGAGTACTTGTCAGATTTTGAGCTGTTGTTCTCTGTGAATGAGTGGACTAATGAGAAAGCAGCAGGGCTGGCCTTATGGGTGGGTGATTAGGGCAACTGCCCAGGGCGCCATGGTCGGGGGGGACACCGTGGTCAAGAGGCAAGGAGTGGGGCAGGCCCGGGGTGTGAGCCTGTGGAAGGGAGATGGTCAATGGATGTGGGGGAGGAAGCAGGGCCCAGGAGAGCTGGGGGAGGCAGAGGGGGCCAGGGGCGGTGGGGTGGGGAGGCATCAGGGGCCATGAGGGGTGGATGAAGAGCCTGGGGAGGCAGCAGGGGCTGGGGGCACCAAAATACAATTTCGCCCAGGGCACCATTTCCCCTAAGCCTGGCCTGGAAAGCAGCACAGTACCTGGCAATGTTGTCAAAGCAGTTTACCAGTGGCTACCCAGTGCAGATCATGATTCTTATAGACAGTTATGCAAACACATATTATAGGACAGCTATGTGGGAGGATAGGCCCTTTTGAAATAGCAGAAGGAATGGAAAGCCACAAGGCAGCAGAGAGGGGAACCCCCCCGTAGTTATTTGTGTGCGTTGCAGAAACTATTCTATAGGGCTTTTCCTGTGCCACCCTGGTTGGGAGATGCTTTGAGCGAAGCAGAACCTGCTGTGCTGGATCAGAACCTGGCAATGAAGAGAGGAGCCTATGCTCAGTGGCCAGCCATGAGAGAATCCTATATGCAAAGTCAGTCTATAAATAATTTGAAAGGGGAACTTCATAACCTGCCGGTGGAGGAAGATAACATACTTGATAAACCTATGGACCAGATTATAGACAGAGTTAAAATGTGGAAGAAGAAATTGGTGTTTCCTTAGAGGAACCAGCTATTAAAGGAGTCACCCTGAGGCTGGGAATTATACCAGATGCAGCACTTCAAGAAAACGATTACTAGTAGCGCGCACACACAAAAAAACCCCAAGGAGGCCCAAGTACAAGCTATACACAAGTGTCCTGTAGGTCAGAAGAGAGAGACTGCAGGCCTGATGACATTTGCAGGTTGTGTGGAGGCAAAAGCCGTTGGAGACAGAATTGCTCAAGCAGAGGGCAGCCACACCAGGGAAACTAGAAGTTGTTGTTGCAATAGGGCCACCATCAGCCACTATTAAAATGGCCCATGTGAAGAGCTAACCAGATACTGGTTACTTTGTTTGGAGACACGGACAGCTGGAAAACAACAATGCTGCTGGGACTCGAGCTATGAAATAAGTCTGATCCATGGAGAACACCAAGAGCTGAAGGTGAAGGAAAACATGTACTTCAGGAGGTTAATTGGTCACTATTAATCATCAGCCACTACAGATGAGAGGAGAAATCCAGTTGCCATGGAACTTGGGTTCTCTGCATACTAAATGAACTTCTTGTTGTGATGACCAATATTTGTGGTGTCTTTGTATTGGGAGTGAATTTCATGTGAACTCCTGGGATGTTAATAGAACACACTTGTCCATGGACCAGAGGTGAAAGTAAGCCGGTATGGCGTACCAGCAAGAGCCGGTGCGCCGTACCGGAGCGGATCAGCTTCCCCTGGTGGCAATTTAAAGGGCCTGGGGTTCCCAGCAGCAGCTGAAGCCCCAGGCCCTTTAAACTGCTGCCAGAGCCCTGCTGCCAGAGCCCTGGGGTAGCGGCGGTGGGGCTCCAGCAGCTATTTAAAGGATCTGGGGCTGCAGCAGTTGCTACGGCCCCGACCCTTAAAATAGCTGCTGGAGCCCCGCCACCTCCCCAGGGCTCCGGGGATGATTTAAAGGGTCCGGGGCTCCGGTAGCTGCTACCCCCCCCGGGCCCTTTAAATCGTCCCCGGTGCCTGCCGGAGCCCTGGGATAGCGGTGGCGGGGCTCAGGCGGCGATTTAAAGGGCCAGGGGCTCGGCCACCGCTACTGCCCCAGCCCTTAAAATAGCTGCCGGAGCACCGCCGCTGCTACCCCAGGGCTCCTGCAGCAGGGCTCTGGGGATGATTTAAAGGGCTCTGGATGGTAGCGGCAGCTGGAGCCCCGGGCCCTTTAAATCACCGCCCGAGCCCCCGGCTGCCACTGCTACCCCGGGGCTCCGGCAGCACGGCTCGGGTAGCAATTTAAAGGGCCCGGGGCTCCCACAGCCGCTACCCTCTGGGGCCCTTTAAATCACCACCCGAGCCCTGCTGTTGAAGCCCTGGGGTAGCAGCCGTGGGGCTCTGGCGGTAATTTAAAGGACCAGGGGCTCCTGGTTGCCGCTACTACAGAGGAGCCCTGGGCCCTTTAAAGCTCCGCCAGAGGCTGGGGCCCCCTCCGATGGTGATTTAAAGGGCCCAGGGCTCCACTGCAGTAGCAGCAGCTGAAGCCCCGGGCCCTTTAAATCACCCCCCCCCCCCGGGGCTCCCAGCCTCTGCAGCTAGTAGCTCTGGGGGTGATTTAAAGGGCCCAGGGCTCCCAGCTGCTGCTACCACAGCCCCAGCCATGGGCCCTTTAAATCCTGATTTAAAGCGCCTGGGGTTGAAAGGCCCGCCTCTTCTGGTAGAGGCCACGCCTCTTCCGGTTGAGGCCCTGCCCCCTCCTAAGGACTCCAGAGTACTGGTAAGTCCTTTACGTTACTTTCACCCCTGCCATGGACAATATTCAGATACTCCTCACAGATGCATCTGTGCAACTTTTGGGGCCTTACAGGTCCCTCTACCCTGCCAAAGGTGTGACAGAGAGGGACTGCTGCCTGTGATAGGTTTGAATAAAGTTTGTGGTGAAATCAGATCATCATGCAGTCATGAACTTAAGAGAAAAAGACTACCACAGTGAATCTGTAAGAGTGTTTGAATCTACCGATATCCAGTCAGGAGTGCAGTTTAGAAGATCTCTGTTTCAAAGGGTGAGTGTTGGGGAAGAGCAATGAAATGACTGACCAGAAAGTGTAGCTAGGGAAGAATCAAACAATGGGGACTGTGTACAATGTTGCTGGTGTCTCAAAGCACCTCACAGGGACAGAGATGAAGTGGTGTGAGGCAGCCCAGGCAGTAAAACAGGCAGTTGACTTGACAGAGCAGCTGTAGAAGGGGAAGCAATTAGAATAGCTGCTCTTATAACACTGGTCTACAATTTTTGAGAAGTCGTCTGCTTCAGAGATAAAATGTGCTATTTATTATGTATTTTGATGTGCTGAATTCAAATATGATAATTAAAACAACTGATTGGCTACTGTTTCTAAGATATTTAAGTTTTTACATTTTATGTCTATGTATATTGTGTAGATAGTAGAGTTTTAATCATAAATTATAAACCTAGGTCTTTTCATGTGTTTATGGTTGCTTTACATGATAATATTTCACCTGTCCTGTTTATGTAACACTTTAAAAATCAGCAAAAGGGTTATATAAATAAAATTGATTATGAAACAAAAGGCAAAAAACTATTCTGTACATAGTTTAGTCCTATTCAGTGTCTACTCGGCGCTTCTTGGCTTGTCTCTTGTATTCATTAAATGGAGCATCTCTTGTCACTGTCCAGCAATAGTCTGCAAGCATTGATGGGCTCCATTTGCCCTGATAGCATTTCTCCATTGTTGCAATGTCCTGGTGAAATCGCTCGCCATGCTCGTCGCTCACTGCTCCGCAGTTCGGTGGAAAAAAATCTAGATGAGAGTGCAAAAAATGTATCTTTAGTGACATGTTGCAACCAAGGCTTTTGTATGCCTTGAGGAGGTTTTCCACCAACAACCTTCTTATGTAGTGAACAGTGCCCCTTCAGGAGTCTACTTTATTTAACCACAGGATCAATAGACATCCAAGCAAGTCCTGATCCCCAGTGTCCTAGCTGGTGGAGGGGTGAGTTAATATTAATCTGTCTTCCCCTCCTAACTTTATCAGTTTCCTCTGTTCAGGCTCTTCACCAGTAAGGCCCTCTTGACCTGGGGCCCTCTTCTGGAGTCAGGTATCCTGCCATTACCTGTGGAAGAATTCTTTCTTTGGACTCAGAGCCCATGCAGTGGTCAAACAGCAGCTTTTCTTGTGTAATTCCCCAATGACCTGGACCTTTTGCTGCTCTCTGGTAAAGTTGTTATGCTGGAACTGGGTGTTCCTGGGCTTTGGTAAGGTCCTTTAACTGGGACTGGGACTTCTTAGGCTTTGCCACTCATAGCCCTTTGGCGACTTCATTTGGGAGCACTTCCTCTAGGTCCCCTTTTCTGGAGAGCTCTCTAACCAACTCCCCTTGAGAAGTCCCTCTCCTTTCTCTATCTGTTCTGTGGCTTCCTGATGGAACCCTCATAAGCCTTATTAGACCCAGGTGCTCCTTCCCTAGTTAACTGCAGCCCAGTTCTTTAAGCAACTAATTATCCACAGATCAATCCAGGTTGGCTCATTTTCCTTAAGGGAATCTGTCAGAGGTAGGCTGGATTTCTGACCTCCCCCCGCCCCATGACAAAAATACATTGTATAAAATGTCAAGAGCAAAATATTTTAGTAGTTTTGATTTGGTATCTGGGTACCATCAGACTAAAGTGGTACCTGCAGACTGAGAAAACACTGCCTTTGTGTGACACCCTACAGGCTGCTTTAATTCTGTGAAATGCTTTTCAGACCATGAATGCACCAGGGATGTTTCAGAGGGTAGTAAATGCTCTAACTCAAGTTTTGAAAATTGAAGACATCCTCACATACATCCATAACTTCATTTGTTTCCACGAAGCATGGGAGAAATATCTGGTAGGAATGGAAAGGATTCTAAAGCTTTTTAAGGAGTCAGGGTTTTAAACTTGCAGGAAACAAATGTGAGTTTATGAGAGGTCACATCATCTTCCTAGGTCATATAGTCATTGAGAATGGGTTGGAGACCCAACTTCAGAAACTGAATGTTCTGAAGGACTGGAAGGTTCTTACAAACCTGGAAGAGGTACAGCAATTTGTAGCCCTCTACAGACTCTGCAGGAGATTTGTAAAACATTTCAGAGTGGGTAGCATCATTATACCAGCTAATTAAAAGTGACTTTCTCTCTATAGAAGAACACACAAAAAAAGCATTTGAGTCACTGAAGGAAGGAGTTCTAAACCATGTTGTGCTTAAATTCCCAGATCCATCCATCCATTCGTGGTAACTTGTGATGCCTCAAATGTTGTTGGATTTGCACTTGAAGAAATGGATGAGCTTGGTAGGTGCAGATTAGTGACTTTTGGAGGTTGCATACTAAATGAGACGGAAACCAAGATTTCAGCTACAGAACTAGAGTGTCTGGCTATTGTGGAGGTACTCAAGGCCTATTGTTCTTATATAGGTATAGGAATTCACAGTGTACACAGACCACAGTGCCCTTACGAAGCATAACCCGGAAGGATGCCTGTGGAGATGGATTCACAAAGTGTCTGAATATACATTCATAATTCACCATAAACCTGGAAAGCAAAATGTGATTGCAGATGCTCTCAGCCAGATGAGGGCAGTGAGAGTAAACTCAGCCTGGACATGTGAGGACATCTGGCAAGAACAGTCTAAGGATCCTCAATTATGTTTGGTGTGCCAAAAGAGCTACCAAGGGACACCCAGAATGGGAAGGTTCAACACAGTACAGGAATGATTATCCATTGCTTTGGCTATCAACTTGCTGGTGGATGCTGGTAACCGGATTGTCAAGCTTACGGAGAGCAGAAGTGGAGTGCCTTCATGATAATGAAAAGGCCAGCCACCTGGGGTATAACAAGATAATGAACCAGTTATCTAACATACATATATATAATCTGCAGATGTTAAAGTCTGGGTACTTTCTCATTTTACCTGTCAAGACAAGAAAGCACCACCACCAAGAGATAGAATGCCTTTAGGGGAAATGACCCAAGCTAGTAAACTAAATTGTAACCCGTAGTCCTTTGCTTTGGTTTGTGCTTGAGGATGGCCTGATTTCCATGGGTTCTGTCAGACCTTTCATGTTGTATTAACATAAATGTTTACTGAATTTGGCTTTGGTGTGATACAAATACCACACAGGATTTTCCTTCTCCCTTATTTATTTTACAGAACTATAAGCATGTGACCATATACAGTTCATGTTGCCAAAAAATGGCTTGAAGCCACCAGAAAAGCATCAGACTGTTCTCTGTAATAGAAAGACCTAAAACTTTTTAATGCTTGTCTGCTTCCATGGGTTTGAAAGGCTTTTACTGCATAACCATAATATAGATTAACAGGAAGATTCAATTGCTGAGGTAGACAGATTACTTCAGTATTTAACTCTTGCAACCAGCAAAATGTCAATTTGAAATTACCTAGCTCAGCTGATTAAGTCCATTGCAAAGAAACTAGCAGCATTTCCTTGGAAAAGCATGGACTTCATCAATAAACTTACTGAGCTTTATGGTACAACTCAAAAGGGAATTATCTTCTGAACAGATGAGGCAATTAATCTCTCTGTTTCCATCCCTTCATACAGAGACTGACTGCAGTGAACAAAACCCTTTAAAAACAATAAAAGGGCTGCTCCCTGAGTGCTCATATTAAAATTTATAGCATTTTGTCCTCACAAAGACATTTCCTGGTGAAATGTGTCTTTTCATCGTTAACCTTTGGGAATTGCAAAAGCCACAAACTATGCATTGGTATATACCCACTGTTCTGGGAAAGAAGTACATCAATATACTGAAGAAGAAATATACTGTAATACAGTATCTGTAGATTATTATCCAAGCCAGATCCTAAAAGTATGAATTGGGAATGCTAACAAATGTGACAGCTTAACAACAACTGAATTCAATTCAAATTGATTTGTCTCTGGTAGAGGACAGATATATTGTTTTTAGACACATCTATGTTGTTCAAAGAAAATCAATTCCAAGTTGAAAGAAACTTTGAATACAGGAAAGACACAGTCATTAGGCAATAAGCACATGTCTGAATGATCTAAGTAGATCCTGCTGAAGGGAAGAATTTACGTGACGAGTGGCAGAATTCTTAGATCTGAAACTTTTTAGATCTAAAAAGTTTCTTGTTGGAAGGGGTTCATATATGGTTTTATTTTTGTAAACAATCCAATGGAATTATTTTCTCAGAAGCTAAGGCAGTTCTTTGGAAAACAAAACATTAGAAGGTGGATTCTTGGTCTGATTCCGAGTAAATGGTTAATGTATTTAGACAGAATTAAATGTATAGGGCCAATTCAGATGTGGTGTAAGCAGTTACAGTCAGGGGAGTTGTACCTACTTATGCCAGATCTGCATTTGGACTATGATAAGGAAAGACTATTTACGAACCAGGAAAGGCTAAGAGTTCAAACTATAAAATGCTCTACATAACTGCCAGAATTTACAATAATGATCTCTTCTGTCATAATACTGTATCTTTGTAGTCTTCTCTTGATGAGGATTTAATTCCCATTAACATAAATAGCATTGAGAGAGAATAAAACATATTAATTACACAGATGCCACTTGTTTCATGGATTGGAAACAGTCCATTTTCAAATACTGTGAGAGCAACATTTGCCATGCCACTTATCTCAAGTTTTCATTCAGACATGAATGATCTCAAACATGAATTAAACAATCAACAGGTGACTAAACAATGTGCAAAATATTAAAACAAATGGGAACATGTCATGTGATATCAGGATTCATGCTGCTTCTGTACTCTTGCTGTCTTTTCTCCAGTACAGTTTTGAAGAAAGACTTGAAATTATGTCTTCTGTAATTCTATACAGTAGTTTTGAGTAGAATTTTTAAAATTTTCAAAAATGCTTTGTTATTGAAAAATTGCCTTTTTAGAAAGCAAATTATTGGGAAAACTGGGGTTTCTTTTGAAGTTTTTACCACTTTTTTGTCAATTTCAGGATATCACTTATCTAGATTTTTATCAAAACATTAAGATGGTTATTGTGATTTTTTTTTCCAAAATTTATTTTATTAAAAATGAAAATTGTTGGGAAAAAAAATTGGTCCACTTTAAATATGGCAAAATGCAAACATTCAAACTTTCAGTAAAGTGTTGTGTGTTCAAATTTCATAACAGGCTCAGGTGGAATGCAATCAGATTAATACAGAGAAGAATACAGAGAGGAATGTTTTGTATGTTACACAACCCAGCTGATCTGAATACCAGAGAAGTGATTGCAGTTTGATCCACTCCCCCCTAGATCCCCCAAATTCTTCCTTTATATAATGCTTAGGACAAAAATTCCCTACCACAGTTAATATTACTGTAGGTTCTACTCCAGATATCTCAGCTTACCTAAATAATAATTTAAAGATATCTGCAGCTGAGCCATTATTACATAACCTATCTGTGACAATGCAATTCTTATAGACCTAACCATTAATCAATGGTTCATTTTTTCATCAATCACAGAACACATCCGATAGTAAACATCCCTTGTCAGTCACCAGTGGTTCCTCTCTGGACATCTGAACACAATTCTTGGTCTATTAGTCAAAGAGGTCAGAGTAAAAGCTTATGCATATTCCTTTATTTGGACACCCACCTAGGTTCAAGCTAAGTACAAAGAAATTTTCAGTTTGATAGGTACAGAGTATTAGAGTTGTAGGTTAAAAAACACTGGCTTATACACAAACAGGATTTTGGTTACTATAGCTATAAAATGATTGTAGGTATTTTAATATTTACTAAGGCTTTAAAAAAAAAAAAAAAAGACTAGCTCTAGTGTTGTGTATTTTTACTATTCTCAACTAGCATTCATCATCTACAAGAAGAAAAATCCCAGGATATGATCAAATACATGTGTAATTATCTACTTTAATAATTACCCCATTATCACAAGATACTGAGACAATCGGGTGTTCTTAGTGGATGGTCCTTGTCTTTAGAATTTGCTTCCCTTTTGGTACAACATAGTTACATTCTATTCAACTGAAAGACTTATCATTCACTCTGTAAAAATGACTTGAGAAGAAAGTACAATTTGATTGGCAGAGGAGTATGTGCAGTTGGAAAGATCTTGTAAATGTGATTTTGTTATTAGGCAATTGTTTTTTTGGATTTTTAAAAAAAGTTTTAGGATTTTTCATGAACATTAGTTTCATGAATGTCCTAGTTGCATTGTATAAATTGAAAACGTCAACAAAACTAAACAGTTTCCCATCCATGAATACATGTTGTAGTTTACTGGAAGCTGGCCTCTGTAAACAAGGAGTTGCAACAAGCAACCAGAATACACAAAATGGATGGTAGTTTCCAAAAGTGATCTTCCAAGGAAACTTCTCTTCTGTGAATAGAAGCCAATATAAGCCTTTTCCTGTGTATTATTTGAATGATGCCTCCATTTTTGAAGTTAGATTCAATTTCTTCATAAAAATTCAGTTGCTTTGGTGATTTGAAATGAAACAGTGCTTGAAAATGTACCTTTTCCAGAAGTTTGCTCAAACAGTGAATTCTAGATATGTCTGCACATTGATTTTTCTGTCTTTGCTACCTGCACTGTCTCTTGCACATTCTTTCTAATCCAGACTTTCACTTCAACAAGAGTTATGTGCTGAAGAACTGCAAATCAAACCATTTTTTGGTGTTGATTACATTCCTGCTGGATTTAGGGAGGTAACCATGAAATTCAGGGGGATTGGATTCAAAAGTTCACATTAGTGGTGCAATAACTGTCAAAAAGAGCTTGCCTGGGTGACATCTGTGCACTCTTTGCCTACCTGTCCTGATTTATTTGAGATTGCCCTATAGTCTGGTCTTTCTCCAGCTACTAATAGAAAGTTCTGACAAGAAAGAGTTGACAGCATTAAAATCATTGGAACCATAGACACCAGAAAATCTATTCCTCTCACAATCTCTGCAATGCTCATTAAAGTTTATAGGACTTACAGACACAAATATCGATGTGAGAACAGACTGTAAAACATTCCATTGAAAATGAGGTGATCCTACAGTAATGGTGGTTGGTCTTACCAAGCTTACCTTTTTTAAAAAAAATCACACAGCTGTGTGTTTCTGAGAAATTCTTTCTTAGAATAAATGAGGTCTTCTAATAACAGAATTTTCTCTTTCTTACTGGAAAATTAGTCAAGATTACTGTTAATGTTTTCTTTTTTTCATTATCTACCCTACTGTACTGGTGACTAGATCAAATAAACTATTGATTGTTTGCTTCACCAAGATTTCTTGAAAATGTAAATGACCACCTCTGTGACAAGCCAAAGCATTCCCTATCTCTACCACTATAAATATTAGAGGATAAAGATAGTTTAAAATAAACCCACAAACTTACAAATGTTATGGAGTGCATGCACTATTCTTCTTATTAGTCAACCATGTGTCTAAATGTGCTCTTTGTATCAATGAGTCCCAGTGTTGTCAAATCCTAGCTTAAATAACAATAACATTGTGTGATTTCTCTTTCTAGCCATTATTTTACAAAACAAAACCTTTATAAAAGTTCAAGATAGCACAGAAGTCCCAAGACTCTATAGGACTTGGCTACAAAATTTCATGCACAGTTAATGAAGAATCAGTCACTTTAATTGAATGTAAGCACTTGCAGGATTACAAGTCCTCTACATGACTGATTTACCTATTCCTTTCTAAATTTAAAATAAGACATCAAGGTTGTGACTTGCAGTCTTAATAAAATGGACCATAGAAGTGTCGTTGCAAAAGTTTTTGCCCAGCTTCAATATATGATGTGAATTCCCAATTATTTAGTAAAATTTGAAAAATACTTTGTGAATTTGCTGTCATTTTTAACTTAATCAGCAATTAATTTCTTGTCCATTTCTTGAATTCAGTGGTAGTGTGGTATGACTGAAATATGATCATTTATATCATTAATATTGCCACCATTAGGCAATTGCAACAAATGTTGTACAAAGTATATTGTGTAAGGTGTCAATGGAAAAGTTCCGATTTGCCGAATAAGATTATCCTGTTTAAATCCATGTATCATCACTGTATCTGAAGTTATGAATAATGCTATATATCTGTATCCAAAATGTGTTTGTTCCTGGAGTAACACCCACCAGGTAAAATCTACCTTGAAGCCAGACAACTTTGTGTTGATGGCCCATCAAAGACACTTAGCTCTCACAATGGGCCATAGAAGAAAATCATTCTGCCCAGATGGATCTTCCTGCAGATGCCTTAGCCTCCAAGTAGCCAACGGCTTTCCATGTGAGTGAGCAAGCCATGTATGGACATGTGATATGTTGATGTGACCCTAGACTCCATCTTGTGCCAGTAATTTCCCACAGACTGGACTGTGAGCTTTGTTTGGGACAGTAAAATGCCAAGCACATGGCAGAGGGTATAAAAGACCCCTAAAACATCTCCATGTTGCCTCTTTCCTGCTCTGATTCTCTGGACTGTGGGCTTACAATTAAAAGTAGCGTATTCAAACTATGAACTGAAGACCTTTCAATCGTTTAGAAGTTACATACTGACCTGACCATGTGGCTAAACTCCTAAAATCAGAAGAACCTTTTGTTTGATTAAATTGGTTTTCAATAACCACTCATCATAAAGTCTAGTGTATGGATGGTGAAATAAAGGCAGGAATGCCCAAGGAGACTGCATTTTTGACTTCTTGTTAACCAGTATAGTGAGACAAAAGTTTTCTTTTATTACTGGCTTAGTATAATCTAATGATAGAACAACCACTAGTTGTGGGTGAGTCTGCCCTATTTCTCAGCAGTTTGTCCTTATCTGGTATTCTCAGCTGTGACCCACTGAGATACGGTAACATGTGGTCCTTGTAACATATGAATAATTTGACACTTTGGGCTGGTCGCTATTTGTGCTGAGATCCCTGACTGTGAATTCTTTGGAAGTGCAATATGTTAAACACTTGCAATATATGCCAAGCACTTTTGATTACAACCATTTGAAAGATTTTTAACCGAACAGTCTTCCATCAGAAAATGACATTCTCAAATTTTTCATTTCAAAGGTAAGATTTTTCCACCCCAGTATAGCCTAGCAGTTACGGCATTAGCGTAAGACACGGGAGATCCAGGTTCAAGTTCTTGCTCCAAATCAGAGACATATCCCCAGGCAAATGACTATTCTGGGATGAATAGCCTTTTTCACGAAAATGTTTTAAAGATTGATCCAAAACTATTTTTTTTCAGGTTTCCAGAATTGTCAGTGACTCTCACAGCTTTAGTGACTCTCTAGTGATGTGGGTTGCCTCTGTTTTTGATTACCCAACTTGAGACATTTCAAAGTATGTGCACACTAAAATGTCAGGCCCCTTTTACAGGGTGTGAAGTTGGGCTTCCATAAATTGAGACATCCAAAATCACTAGTCATGTTTGAAAATCTGAGCCTTAAGTTTGGCCCCACACTATGCATTTCCAATAAAGGAAATGAAACTTCATCAGAGTCCATGTAAAATTTCAGCTCCCAAAATGTTTGTACTGTTCTCATTCTCACTCCAATTCCCCAGTAGTACTGGTCTCTGCTCTGTTGTTCTCTATTTGACTTGCTTGCTAATTTAATAAATATTAGTAGAAACCTACTGTCATCACAGCAAAGGGAGTGGTGCTTGACAGAGAAACATTGTTCAATAAAAATAGGAGAAATCATCCACTTATTTTACGGGGTTTTTTTTTTTTTTTTTTTCTCTTCTCATTTCAACTCCCAAGTACTTGGTCTCTGCTCTTGGGGTCTGCTTGTTGTTTATTTTAAGAGTTTGATTCTCTATCTCACTTTCTTGTGCATAAGCCTCACTTTCTGCAGGGACTCTATAAAGGAATTATAGAGCTGCAACTTTTCAGTGAAACAACAGCATATTAAATATAGAGACATCTTAATGATCCTGGATTTATTATAATAAAACTACTTAGTATGTCCATAAATAGAAAAATAATACTGTGGTATGTGTAACTCTTGTACACAACAAGCATGTAGAATATAAAAGTACTGTAGAACGTAAAAGATATTTTTGCTACAGTATACCTGCTTTTTTCTTCCGTTTCTTTCTCTTTCGGTTACATTTAGCTTGTTAAATGTTGAAAATGTGTGAAAAGATGAGACGTTTAGTAAACTGTATATGAACATTTGAAGGTGATCTAGATATTTTATATATGGGGAAAATTGTTAGCAGCATAAATGTTATGCATTTGATGAGTAATTGGATGGATGGATTTTAGGTTGATATTGAAAGACTAACTTTTGACAGAGGGCATAGGATGGAAGTGTTACCCTAAGAATATAGCTATATCTATATATCTCTCTATATATAAAAATCTATAGCTCTATCTAGCTATGGACTGTGGTAAAAGACTATTTAGGATACTATCCATACCACTCATTAACATGGTACTGGTGTCTGAGTACCTTTTTGCATATTAAATTTTATCTTATTTCAAGTTATTGAGGAAAATCTAAAGGGTTGTGTATTATTTAGGAAAGTTCTACAGAGTAGGTCAAATATGATAAATTGAACTACTGAAAAGGGAATTCACTGTTCAAAGAAGAGATAAGCTTAGACCTTGTCAAAGGGACTGAATTCAAAGCCTTAAATCCTTGAATAAGGCTGCAAATAAAGGACATCTCATTACTTTGGCTAGCTTTGTCTGCCTACGTTATTCTTTTCCAGATATTATATTGCTATAGAGAGAAATAATCCTTAGGATTTGTCCACAATGCAAGTTGTGATTTCCCCCCCGATATGAATATCTTATTCTGTGTAACACAATTCTCATTAAGACCCTCAAATCATTAAAACATCCCCAAAAGATCACATTTCTACAGCAAAGTATATAACATGTATATAACTGATTAAAGCTGTCTTTGAAAAATTAGATCTTGTGCAGAGGCTCTTTTGAGAAGTGCATTTTTTCAGATCTGTTAATACCCAACATCAGTAAACTTTATATATAAAAAGATGGTGCAGACCCAATCACAGTCAATGTGTGGTGTACTGGGGAGTCAAATCCATGAAAGAATTGTCACGGTCACTGTGGAGATTAAATGTTCCCCTTCTGCATAGCCAATCATAGCTCAAGTTTTGCACAGCTCCATGTGTGACATTATATATACATTTTAATGGGTTAATTTTCATATTTCTATATGTTTAACTTTTTAAAACTTTGGATTAAAAATAATTTATAGATTTAGTTCTGGTAAAAAGCGATGGCTCTTGTGGCAGGCAATAGTTTAGTGTTTTGAGGTCTGTAATACACTGGTCTAATTCTGGCTGTTGGCTTAGTGTGGGGGTAGCTGGATGGTGTGGATGGCCTGGGATATACACGATGTCCGACTGGTCATCTTCTCACAGTAATGTAGTTGAGGGTAAAAGTGGATAAATGGTGTTTATCCACTTCTCATTTGGGGAATATGGAGTTGGTTATGTTAGTTTACCCACTTTTTTTTTTTTTTTAAACCACTACCCCACTGCCTTTTGGCCTTAAACTTAATGAAAGCCCTGATGTATGAAATCCACTATTTATCAATAGGGTAGCAGTGAGGCAAGCTTCCTGTAATGCTGATATGGCTCAACCCTGATCTGGGTGAGAACTCCTTAACAGGTTACAGAAATAGTTTATCTATGACTTATGGGGTTCTCGGAATCTCTTCCAATTAGTAGAAAGCGTGGTGGTAAATTTGTAAGTGCAAGCTGGAAATGAACCCCACTAAACTCATCATCTCAAATAGAAGTCACCAAACAGCCATCGTATCGGAACATCTTTTTATCCCTAATAAGCTGGGCTAGATTCCAACTGATCACCTAGAAGGTGAAAGTTATGTAGCCTGTTAGCAATGCCCTGAAGTAGCCAGTCCCCCAATCAGTACCAACTCCAAGGGAATCCTATAGATGCAAATATACAGAAAGCTGTGTTAGGAAGAAGCTCAATTATAAAGTAAAGCCTTAAAATGTTAGGAAATACCAGAATTAAGGTTATGTTTAATTATGTCCCTTTGTGCACATACACTGATAGTCTTTAATTATATGATCACATGCTGTTTTTTCATATCATCTCCAGTCCGAGATGTGCAGTTCAACAGCATAGACCTCATCTCTTGAAGATAAAGGAGCAACTGTTAGCAGAGAAGTAGGTTGTTGTCCCCTGTGTTGAAGAACCTCCAGAGGGGAGACCTAACACACTTTGCCCAGTAGTTTGTGCAACTATTTCTGAGATAGAAGTGAAATACCAAGTTTCAGGATCCCTGGTTTTATGCCTGGCTCTGGAGGGCTGTGAAATCTAGTGATTAAATCAGTTGTTACTCGAAATGGGCAAATAACAGATTTTTGTTAGTGGTGTTTTGTTCAGTGGCAGTCTTGAAAAACAAAAACAAACAAACAAACAAATATTTGTTCAGATCAAACCAAATCTGAATTTTTGGTGAATTGAGAAAGTCCATTGTGCATCTGTTCCTGTGTAGGGATTCAAACCTATGGCACTCACCTCAAATATGGGAGACTTAATCACAGAGTTACAGGTTACTGGGGGAGGAGGGCGGCAGCAGCAGAACTACCACCACCACAATGTCCTCCTCCATCCATTTTATGAAAGCTGAAAGTACTTCTTTCAACTTTTCAAATAGTTTTGGGTTGACCAAAAATGCTTTTTTCTTCAAATTATTCATCTGAATTTTTTTTTGCACAGTTCCAGCGGTTACTAATGTCATAGCCAAGCATATAGAGGTGAGGTATTCATTTGGAAAAGCTGTGTGTCAAAGTGATGGATGAGTCTTGGGTTGGCTGTGTTAGAGACCTATGTTCCTATCCCAGTTCTGCCTTAAGTGATTTTGCAACCTTGTATGTACTTTCAAAAAATTATGGGAATGAAAATTATCTGCCTGTAAGGGGAACTGAATACAAGACCTTGGTTAGTAATAAGAGTTGTGAACAGTACAGAAATATTAACCAGTCAGTGGAAGAAGTGAGAACAAAACCCATATAGTCTTCTAGTGTTCATACACCCTCTCTCTCACTTAACAGGTCTGGCCATCTCAATCCTTTTAGGCAAATGCTCACATGGCAATGGGGTGTACACATAAAAGCCAGGGACTTGAGTGTGCAACCAAAGAGTTTTAAGAAGTGTGTTACCTTCAATGTACACCTAAAAATCTGTGAAAAATCATTACTTACTGCTTCTTAGAACAGCAACTAATAATATTCCACATTTGTGATCCCATTTGGTGGAATCACAGAATGCAGCTGGAGGACTGGTAGCCAGCCTTGTGGCCATTCTGTGTATCTGGGAGGGTCTAAATGGAGTGTGATGTTAAGTCCTACCATGAAACTGGCTGGGATCCATAGTATTAGGGATATTTCTCTCAGATATGTGGCTCTTTTGTTATTTTTTTGTCCTCGCTTGTTCTGACATTACACATACAGACTGCAGGGCTGGGGAGAAAGTGCTACTCCATAACAGCTATGGATGGCTTCATTCTTTTGTTCCCTTATAAATGTTTTTATTTATGTGATCTGTCATCATCTTGTCAGCAAATCAGAATGGGTAACAATCCCTTCTGTGTGCTGGGGTTGTTTTTTTGGTTTTTTTTAACTGAGAATTCACAAATTCTGCTAGATCAGTCTTGGTTTAGTCCCGTTTCTCAGTGTCAAGTCTTTGGACTTTTGCTGTTGAATACTGCCTGGGTAAAATATGTTGTATAAAAGTAGACAGGAACTTTGAATAGGATACTCAGTCTACAACTATTTTAATACAAAATGAACATTAACATAGTGCAAGATATAGGAATGATTTTGCTTATTTTTGTGGTTTGTAACATGCCCTTTTGGAGGATAATCAATAGAATTAATTAGTGAATAAGCTGTGTTAGTTGCAATCCATTATAATAAATAAATCAAGTAATTATTTGAAATTATTAATCTTGTCAATTCATTTAAACTTCAAACAAGGAACTTTTCATGTTACACAAAGGGATTTTTAATAACCTCATACTTTAATGTGAAGCTAATTGAATTTTTATATAATTGTGCTACAGTAAATTGATTGGAGTTTCACAGATTTCCTCCCTTCTTAAAATAAAAATAAATCATCTCCACTTCCAAATGCTTTCTTCACTTTTATAACGAACAATAAAACTTAGATTTTGTTTACCCTTACAATAAAGATCTTATTTATCCTTTCAATATGTATGAGAGAGAGAAGTAGTCTTAGATTGTAATGTTTGGGAATAATGGGATGCGGGGGGAGGGCTTTGTAAATAACTAACCATTGCTTCTTAGTTTGGTCCTGATTCTGTTCCACTGAAGTCAGAGCATGTTGTCTCTGAGTTCAATGGGAGCAGGATTGGTTCGATACTCATAAACCCCTCTAATGGTTGCCTGCATAAGGTACATACAGAATTTGTAATTAATTGCCATGCATTATTAACCAGAACACAGGATAGTTCTGAGAGTAATAAAAGTGTTTATAGTTAAGGAATTTCTGTATTTCAGTGCAGTAGTTAAATAAGACAATAACTGCCACATTTGGGCATCAGCATTTCTTGCATTTCAGAGGTGAAACACAATCAGTTTTCTGCATTCTTTAAATACTAAATATCTTAATATGTGGATTGGAATAATTAACACAAACTCTTCTTTCCCCAAATTAAACACATCTAGCAAGTTCATTTGTCAAGGCAAAGCATCCTATTTGCTTAAGAGATTGCTTTTTAATTCTCTTGCTTGTGCGTAGTTCAAAGTGAGTATTAAAATCTGAAGCCTGTTTAAAAATAAAATATGTACTTGTGCTAAATGAGCTATGTACATTATTTTCATCCTTCAGTTACCCATTTCATTCAGAGTACTTGAAACCCAACTGGGATGCAGACTTTGGTGTTGTTGGCCAACTGTTTGAATACTGTAGAAATAATGTGTGTGTAGTGAGTACATGTAGATCATGGGAGGAAATTTTATCATGAGGGGATCTTCAAAGAACTCTCATGAGGGAGTTAGACAGATTAGTCAAGTTGGAGTCAGAAGAGAGATCAGATTCCATTATTTTTAATGTTTTAGATCATGATCCTGCAAATTCTTGCTCTGGGGAGCTGGAGGTGTAATTTCCAAGCTCAAGAAGATATACCCAAGTGTGATTGAACTAGCATGCTAAAAACAGAAGTGTAGTGGTAGTGCAAATAGCATGAGGGACTAGCAGCCAACTAAAGTCCTGTCTGAAGCTATGGGCATGTATTTGGGGCTGCTAACCCTGCATGTCACCTCTGCTACACTGTATGTTTAGTATGCTAGCTAGATCAGAAGTAGCACAGGTATACATGCTCAAGGTAGAAATTACACCTCCAGCTCCGGTGTAGGAATAGCTGAAGATGGAGGTAAAAATGCCACCTACTTTCTCCTGCGGTTGAATCCTCTGAAGAACAAGGAGCCAGTCTAGCTCAGGGAAGTGCGTTTTGTGTGGTTGATCTCGATTCATGTTATATATTAAAATAACGTATGTAGCATGAACCTAGCAGACCCGAATAAATTAACTCAAAGTGTAAATTACAGACAGTTACAATACTTAAAATCCCTTTTAAAGATTGATATCACTTCCTTCTGAAAACCTGTGCTACAAACAATAAACTGAGTGAATGTGACTGTGTAATATTAGGAATGGATGAGAGAGCACAGTGCTGCCAGACTATGTATTTGTTGCTCAAATCCTTTACGTGCTGTTGTGTACTGAGTTATTTCTGAAAGGATTTCTTCTATTTGTATGGGGGCAGGGAGAGAATTCTGTTTCTGGTTAAATATGTTGCCATCGGTAAAAATGTCAGAATGGCCTGCCAATAATATCAAGAGGATAACTTGGGAACTACTTCCATATCTCTTAATGCCATTCCATGCATCTCTGGACCCTGCCAGTTGTCGAGGCCAGATGGTTTTGAATACTTGAGGGGTGTGGTGAATTTGGTAATCGGTGAGGTGGAGAAGGGTGCGAACCCTGCCGGTAGGGGCAATCTCTGCCAAGACCTGAGCCCTCATTCAGACTCCCGTTAGGGCTTGGCGTTAAGATCACAGGGACCACTCAGTGAGGAAAGCCTCTGGATGGTAAGTTCTACTGCCACCTCCTCATGGTGAGAGTCGGTAACTGGCTTGGATAGCCAGGCGGAATGCGGAGGGTGAACCCCTACCCCTATTGGGGTGGTGGGTTTAGGCAGGCAGCACCAAGAAAACCTGCTCCCCTGGTAAGGGTAGTTTCCCCCTGGCAAGGGTAGCCTCCTCCAGGCATGGGTTCAATCCCACTGGTAAGGGATAGCCTCCCCTTGGTAAGAGATATATCTTTTAGTTATGGAGAAAATACAGTTTAATTTATATACCGGATTGGTGCTGGACTGGGTAAACAACGCCCCCACTGCCAGATATGATGCCCCAGCTGGTAGTGTTAAATATATTAGGGGACTAATTCAGGTCACTGGACCTATGGATAAAACATTTTTGAGTGAGTGGATTTCTCACGAGTTTGAGAAAGGTGACCTCCCTGTCAGAGACGATATGGGAGTGGAGAAATTTGGATCGATAGGTAAGGACCAGGCTGATAATGATCTATCATTTTTACCTATGGTTTTTATCAATGATACTTAATAATTTAGATGTGGACAATTTTAATCCTGGTTTTAAGTATTTAGATACATTGGGAGATGTGTATTTCAAAGAGACTGAATATTTTAATTATAATTTAACTACTGTTTTTAATAATACAGATAATTTATCAAATAGCAGTTCTTGGAACAACTGAGTTTTTTATTTAGAATATTCCATCAATTATTATAATTGTCCCATTTACCCACAAATTTTAGCTATGTTTGGAAAATGGGCTAAGCAATGGGTACACAAAAGCAAGGCGATTAGAGTGGTTTGTAAAAAGTGTGGTAAATCCTCTCAATTCCATAATATAGTTGCCACTATCCCAAGTGTGTGCCCAAGGAAGTGGATACCCTGGATATGGGCTATGCCTGTTCAATCTGTGGGTTGGCTTTCCATACAAAATCAGATTTGAGCCAACATTTTAGACACAGGCATCCTGCAGTTAGGAACAAACAAAAAAAGAAAACAAGGTGGCTAGGACAGATGGTAGGGAGTCAATTCAGTCTCGAATTTGGACTGAACTGCTTACCCAGTTAGAGACTAAGTATGTAGGTAAAAGAAACATAAAGAAGTGTATAGAAAGTGAAGAACAAAGATCAACAAGCAAATTTTGGATTAAAGATGCAAATTAGCCAAGAAAAGAGCTAAGAGACAAAGTGCTATTGACAAAGTGAGTAATGTAGGTATGAATGAGGAGTGCGTATTGGAGGTTCCACCCCCTAGGGAAAAATTTTGCCACTAAGGGACCATCCATATGTGGACAAGGTGGGTAAGTTGTGTAGACAAGAAAGACAAAATAGGAAGGCCGGACACATTTTGAATAGCCTACTGGAAATTGAAATATTATTGAAAGAAGATCAGATGAGTTCAGTTGGGTGGGCAGTGATAGAAGAGTTAGTAATTCATTGACAGAGGTTGATATGGCCAGAGCTGATGAGAAACAGGAGATGAGGAATGAAAATAAAACAAGGAAGGAAGGAAGGAAGGGGAGATAAGAAGAGGCAGTCTAATTCAATTTGAAGATATGTGACTAAGAACGCTAGATATACATTTTATCGACAATTATTTGCCAAAGACAAAAATGATTCGCATGCATAATTATGGGAGAACCTGATAGGGCTAAATGTAATATTCCCCTTACTGAGATTGAGACATATTATGTAGATATATTGGGGGGGAAATTGTTCATGGAAGTACAATAGGATGGCCCCTGGCCACCGAAAGTGCGGATAATGATTTATTATTGAGTCTGATTTTGGTGGATGAAGTTAGGGGGGCCTTGAGAGAGTTTTGTAAAGATAGTGCCCCAGGGCCTGATAAGGTTACAGTGAATGATTTATGGGAAATTTTTAACTTGGATTCTTTAATTCTCACTAAGATTTTTAACATATGGTTCTTTAATAGGCAGGTCCTGGACATTTTTAAAGAAAACAGAACTATTTTAATCCCAAAAGTGAAGAATTAATTAAACTATTCTCATGGAGACCATTAACAATAGGATCTGTGTGGGTAAGGCTGTATGTGAAAATTTTAGCTAAAAGACTGATGATTACAGTCAAAATTTGTAAGAGACAAAAAGGATTTCGCTCTTCTCCAGGATGCAAAGAAAATATTTCAATTGTAGATAATTTAATAAGGGGACCAAAGCGGAATGGAGATGAATGAGTCACAGTATTTGTTGATTTGGCTAAGGCTTTTGATTCATTAGGACATGGGCATATTGTGTCCGTCCTGAAGAGATTTAGGATTGATGAACATTTTATAGAAATTGTTAGGGACTTATATGATAATTGCACTACTAGGGTTTGGGTGGGTGATAAAAGTACTGAGTCCATTTTAATAAGGAGTGGGGTTAAACACAATGATCCTTTATCTCCAATTTTATTTAATACAGCCATGGATCCCTTGCTGACTAAATTGGAATCTGAGGGCTTGGGGTTTTATATTCAAGAGAATAGTATCACGTTGTTGGCATTTGCTGATAACATGGCAATTTTAAGTTGATCTTATCACGGGATAGCTAAAAATCTTGGGATTTTAGATGGCTTTTGTAGAAATACTAATCTTCGAGTCAATGTTAAAAAGACTAAAGGGTTTCACATATTAGCTAAATGTAAGACCTATGTGATTAACCCCAAGGAGAATTGGAGATTGGGTAATGAAAACATTGATTACGTACAGTCAGGACAATTTGAAAAATATCTGGGGGCGAGAATAGACCCTAGGATAGGGGTTGGAAGAATGTTTCTTAAAAATAAATTGACTGAGTGGTGTGAGAGTTTGAGTAAGGCTCATCTTAAACCTGCCCCAAAATTGATGATTTTACAGACTTACATTTTGCCTAGGTTATTTTATAATTTTCTTTTAATTGAGCCTTCTTTTTATCTTTTACATGAACTCGAGGTTTTAGTTAGGAAAGGAGTTAAACAGATTTTACACGTCCCACAGAGTATCACCGATGGGTTATTTTATGCAAGGGGAAGAGATGGAGGGCTTGCACTAACTAAAGTTTAGCGTACAGATACTGAATATGCTGATTCATTAATGGAGGAGGCACATTGTGTCTAGGGACGATTGGATTGACTTAGCCTTTGTGTATGCTGGTGAAAACTTAGTAGATAAGTTTTTGATTTTTAGTGCGGCTACAACAAGTCCCCAAAAGTGGGGAGAGGAGGAATTCACTAGATGGTGTAACTTGAGATGCCAGGGGGTAGGTATTAAGTATTTTTAAAAGATCTTATATGGTTAAATCTTCCTTGCTGATTGCCGCACTACAGTTAAGGACTAATGTCTATCCAACCAGGGAGACATTGGCAAGAGGTAGAGAGGGAGCAAATGCCATGTGCAGATGGTGCTGAAAAGTTAGGGAAACAGTACCACATATATTGGGACAATGTTTTAAAACTAAGGATGCTTGACTAAGAAGACACAATAGGGTAGTCTCTGCAGTAATTCACAAGCTTAGTAAATTTGGGTAGAAATCAATAGTGAACCTCATTTGAGAAATAGAAAAGGAAATTTGCGTAAGCCAGATATTGTTTTTGTAAAGGGTAATACGGCGGTGGTGGTTGATGTAACTGTTCGTTGGGAGTTTCCAATAGGTTGGAATGAGCCCACAGCGAGAAGGTTGCCTATTACTCTGAGTTGGAGGAAGATATGAAGAAGATATCGGGGAGTACAAATGTTCACTTCTTTAGTCTCGTAATTGAGGCTTGTGGCAAGTAGAGTGAAGGGAATAACGATCTTTTAAGACTCCTAGGAGTTGAGAGAGGTAAGAATTTTAAGGAAAAATCATTGCAGATTCGTTTTATATGCCATTACAGATATGATGGCTATGCTCAGTGATGAGTAGCGATTCCACGTATCCTACTATTATTTAAATTCTAGTCATTTCTCCAAATCTTAATTTTATGAATTATTGGTTTTCAGTACCTCTATATCCATTTGCTATTTACTCACCTGTCCCTTTATATAGTGGTTTTAATTAATAAATAAATATTTATTAATTTGGATTGATATCATATTTTAAATATTTTTTTACTGGACTTGGATGCGGACTGGCCATGTACAGTAACCAGGAAAGGGCAGGTAATCATGCCTATACAGATGTGGCATATAACAGGTGAATTTCCATGCTGAAGGGTTGTACACAAGCAGTTGTTTGGTACAGTTTATTCAGTTCTCTAATATCCAGTTCCATATTTCATTTCTTTTACACTCTTTGGATGAAATCATAGCTCTACTGTAATCAGTGGCAAAACTTCCATGGACTTCATGGAGAGAGGATTTCACCTTTGATATCTGAGCCATGCCTAATAACAAGGAACATCATTGTATTTGATTATTAAGAATGAGAAACGCATCGTGTGTGAGGGAAAAAATGTAATTGTTTTATAGTCAACATGAAGAGTTGCAAGTACCTAATTAATTAAGGTGTGTTTGAATTTTCCTCTTGCACTAACTTGAACCAATAGGTTACTAGTTATCTGTTTCATGTGCTACTTTTTGATTGTACATGGTTTGAGCTTGTAGATGTATCAAAATGTAGGTCTAATACAATTTTGTAATACATCATGCATACAATTATTTCTTTAAAAACAGGAATTACTATAAGAATGCATGAGAGCAGGTTAGGCTAGAAGATGAGGAGAGGCAGATACAGTATTGTACTGTATAAATACTTTGTAAAGGTGGCTGATGTTGAAGGTAACTTGTCGACAGTTTTTAATGACTGTCGACAGTGTAGACGGATGGTTTTTGAGCTACATTTTAGAAACTATTGGGGTCATTCTATAGCGAGAATGAGAAGACTCATACATTCAATATTCAAAAGTTCAAATGTTTATCTGACCTTTCTCAACCTCATTCTTCTTTCACTCTTTCTATTTTCAGTCTTTAATTGAACACAACTTCTTGGCATTCATGCTTTACTGCATATGTTAGAATAATTGGAACAAAAATGTTATCGGGGTGTGTGTATGTATGAGAGAGAGAGAGAGAAGGGCTTTTTAATCCTAGTTTATTGCCATGCTAATATATGAGGGATGACTTCCATTCCAGCATCACGGTCTGAATCTATGACTCCCCTCTGGCCCCGTCTAGGCAATAATAATCAGGGATGTGTGAATTATGTGATTCCACATCTGCAGAATTAAGTTTCCATTTGCATTAGCTGTTGTGGAATTGTGGTAGCAATTTTGCTGATTCTGTTGCAATCAGACATCATTCTGTACACCTGTCCGCCCTCTCCCTCCCCTATAAGAGGGCGGTCTAGATGTTTTAAATGGACAGCAGCATTTTCAGTACAGCTAGCTAGGCATCTCACCAGAACAATGATCCCTGAACTAAGCAAGCCACCATTTCTTACCCTATCAAGATAAGAAATGATCAGACAAGAAGTTAAACTTCCCAAGAGTTGTCTTCATGACTC
Organism: Terrapene triunguis; assembly: GCF_002925995.2. Lineage (NCBI taxonomy): Eukaryota > Metazoa > Chordata > Testudines > Emydidae > Terrapene > Terrapene triunguis. The sequence goes on from NW_020664530.1 coordinate 12,998,265, forward strand.
TCACAACCTTTCTGAATCCCATTTGACTATCCAATTCCTTCCCCTCTTGCTCCCACCTACTGCTATCTTCTCATCAGGCTGTCTTCCATCCACAGTCAGTGTTCTGTGCTCTTATCCTATTGCTAATTTCGTCCAACCCTCTCCCTTTGGTATCACTTTCTGCTCTTTCCCTTTCCCCAGTGGCTGGCAGCTTCCCCCATCACGTTCTCAGTTGCCAGCAGAAGTGATAAGAATACAATGACCATAAATTATGTAGCAAGGTCCCTGTATTTTTATGATGCTACCATTAGCTTTTGGGGTGGGGGGGGGGGGGCTAAAAATTACAGCAATAACAAAATGTATGGGGAAAAATCGTTACTGCATCTCTTCATAAAACAGTATTAGAATCAATATCACATTTTGTTATACATAATTCAATTTAAAATATTTTCCTCAATGTTTCTCCATGCATCTCATTCAGGCTTAACTCAGGCTTGTTGCCACAGATGTGGCCAAAAAACAGAAAACTGGAGGGTCAGAGGCATGTCAGTTCTTGGCTTCACAGTACAATAAATATACCTCAAGTTGTCTGTTACTTAACATTTATAGTAAATGTATTGTAGCATATTTGAAAGCAGTGTCAGAGTTGTAGGCTCTCACTTTAAATTGTAAGGGGTTTCCTGGTCAAGCTTGAAGGCCAAAAGACTATAGCAAAGCATGCAATCAGAGTCAGTCTGGAAAGAGCCAGCCTAGAGCAAGGTGGGGTGTGTTGTGCCCTGCTACCTTAGGGAGCAGCCTGCTTTCTCTCTCACTGTTTTTGGTTCTTTTATGTGAAAATTCTGGATAAGAAGAAATAAAGTAGGGTTACATTGCAAATTCCCTTTGTTTTTTTATCTAACTTCTCTGTATGCCATGCACATAACACCAGTCTAATACCATTGCCTGGGGCAAGCTGGTGAATGACTGACACATGGGATGGATTTAAATGGCAGGCTGCAACTTTGCTCCCCCTGCCCCAGCTCTCACATACCAGGAATTTAATTGGTTCCAGTGTAGGTTACAGAACTTTGGCCATGAACTAAAACACCATGGGAAGGGTCTGCCCAGGGTTGTTTGATTTATGGCCAAAGCCTGAGGAGGTCTACCTGTGGACTCAGTTCATTTGCAAAACTTAATCCACTCCACATGTAAGGGGTTGTGGATGGAGTGACAGAGGCATAAGGCTGAGTGGGGGGGAACTTCAGTCCACAAAAAGACTTCAAAATCTCTCCCCTGCCCCCCCCCCCCCCCCCGCCCGCCATGAGTACAAGGTCCAACTGCTCAATACTGGGTCTAATTCACTTCAGGTCCTTTTAGTTGTTTAGTCTTTCCCTGCACTGGCCACAGGCAGCGCCAGCAATTGGCATGGACACACCCCACACCAACTATGTCTGGTATCCATCTGCTGCCTGATCCAATCTCTAAAATCAGAGTGCCAAATACCAGCCCTGGCATCTGACAGATGAATTCTGTCCTCCCTAAAGAGCTCATGGCCATTGTATCAGCTATTGCTATGTGTTCTCATTGCCTCCCACAACTCTGTTACATCATGGTTCACGTTTTTCCTCACTCTGTCAAAGTGGGATGGCTCAACAGCCCCCACATCAAACTCACCCTATGTGTATCTCTGACCAAATCAGTTGAGGGCAAGACCATAACTGTGTGATCACCTCCACATCCCTCTGTATTGTAGTCCTGAAACTTAATCCAGAAAAGTCCCTGGAGTCCTTAGGATCATTTTCACCCAGATGAATAATCAGGACATCAAGTGGCTGTAGCGTGGCCATCAACAAGTGCTGGGACCAGCTTATGCCACATCTACCATACCATGGAAGGAAAATGGTTCACCCTTGAAGCTCAGTTGTGATCTACCTGCTGTCTGCCTGCCAACATCCTGCCACAATTGCTTAATCAAAAAGCAGCACCAACAACTTCTGGGATCAGCTTATGCACTGTCTGCCATTCCAAGAGCTGATCCCAAAGCATACCACTCCTATTGGACAACTGAATGCATACAGCTTCAGCCTTTAAGCCCAGCAGCAATCCATCTGCCAATCTCGCTGCCTTCCTGTGGGCCCAATGCACTATAGAGTGCCCACTAAGCCAAACATTGACTATGATTTGGGATATCCTCTGGAGTTAGAAATAGACAAGGTTAGTTATGCTTATTGGCAGTTCCAGCAACCTTTCCCCTTGGGTGGACATAAGTTCTGTAATAATTCAGTTGTCAGAGCCCAATATCCTGAAACTTGTGAGAATCCAAACCTTCTGGTGTAGCTGATGTTGCTGCCCCAATCCTGAAAGAATGTAAACCAAAGTTATTTGGGGTGAGACTGCATTAGTCCAAAACTATTTTTTATGACTGCAGCAAACAGGTATCTTGTCAGGAAAGCGCCATCCTCATGTATAAACAGCAGGTCCCACTCCTAGTTCTGTAACACTGTCAAGTCCCCTTTCCCAGTCTGGTCTGTTTTAGAGTATCTTAAGCTCAGTGACACTGCACTGGGTGACAACCGTGCATACAATAATTCAGCAGCCTGGACCTATCCATGTCACCAACTCACTTATGGAAGCACCAAGGAAGGCCACAATTGCCTTAAATAACATGACCTCTATCCCACAACTGCATATCCTGGGCAGAGCATTTTATAGCCCTGTAAGAATTTTTGTGGTTATGGAGTTCCTATCATCCCTCCTGTGCCCATCACCTCTGGACCATCCCTCCTAGAGCTTTCACACTATGAAATCTCTACATGGGTCTGGGAACCACTGCTAGCTTACACCAAGAGACCAGGCCAGCTGAATGACCCAATATAGTGAAGGGAGCTAACTTGTGGTACACCAACTACACTGCATATCCTAGCACTTGAGATATGCCACGAATGCTGGAGTTTTTTCTGAGCTCTAAATTCTGGGAATTCAGTAAGGTGGGCCTTATCGTCTCCTGAATGTCCTCAGGGAAATGCATTCCTGACTAGTCCTATGGCTGTCAGAAGTCAAGGTTCCACAGTCAGTTGAGCATCAGCTGTGAACTTTTGTTGGCAAATGGGGTGAGCTCCTGGAATCTGTTGTCTGCCAGCCACACAGTGGATGGTACCAGCTGAGGTCTTGCTTCCTGTCCATGGAGATCTCCCTGTCCTAGTTGCTCCTCAATTCAGGATGGGTGGTGGTGTGTGTGTGGGGGTGTCTCTCTTTCAGCTTCCCTCCTTGTTGCTTTGTCAGTGGTTCTTGTCTACTCCAAAGTCCTGTAGAGACAGAGGGCATGTCTACAGTACAAAATTAAGTTGACTTACATTAAGTTGTCGTACCACCACTGCTGTTATTAAGTCAGTGATGCATGTCCACACTATGCTCCTTGTGTTGGCAGAGTGCATCCACAGTAGCAGCGCCTATATCGACAGAAAGAGCAGTGCACCATGGGTAGCTATCCCATTGTGCAACTCTAGCACAGGGTGTCTTGGGAAGGGGTTGCAAAATTCAAAGCAAAGGAGAAAAGGGGGCAATATCATTCCAAGCTCATAGCAAGAGGTACACTTACAGAGGATAGCATGGAGCCGAGTTGAAAACAGTGACCAGAGTTGTCACAATGCGCATTGTGGGACATCTCCTGGAGGTCAGTTAAGTTGATGTAAGCAATTCAGTGTCTACTAAGTTTATTAAGTTTATCTATTAAGTTGATGTAAGCAATGCAGTGTCTGTCGACTTAAGCTCTATGTCTGTCGCAAAGGTGGAGTTACTAAGTCAATATAGCAGGCGAGTTATGTCAGCGGGAGGAATGTTGTAGTGTAGACACTGACATTATTATGTTGACGTAAGCTGCCTTACATCAACATAACTCTGTACCAGAAATCCTCGTCCACCCCTGGGGCCACCATTCCCTCTATGGCCTCTGGCTTCTCCTGTACCCCTCCTTCCCCAACAGTGCCAACCCCCTGCTGTAGCTGCAAAGGGAAGGATGGCTGCTCCAACCCCCCAGATGTCTTAGTACAGCAGCCATGGGCTTCTCCCTCCCCCAAACAAGGAGGGGAGCAGAACCCCATGCTGTCCCTGCAGTGGCTCCACCACTATGGGGGCTGTGGAACTTTCCCCAATGAGCCTAGAGCTTGGGGGAGGGGACTCATCATCTCCCCTGCCAAACAGCTTTGGGAGTGGATGCTTCTTTCATTCCCTACTATCCAGTCAGAATACCTCACCCGCTAAGGAAGTAAGAGGGTATCTTCTGACAACGATAGTCAACACATCTTGGTGTTTACTTTTAGCCAGGTCTCTCTCACTGTTGCAAATTTAGTTTGCCTCCGAATTCAACACCACTGTTATAGAGCCCATCCCTACCTGTACAATACAATATTTAAAATTGCATTCAAGTATCAAAATAACTGATACTTTTCCCAGCCAAGAAATCTTGACTGAGTACAAGTAAGCTCTACATCTAAAAGGCTATCCTACATCTGGTGCTCTGTTCTCTGAGAGGTTGTTTCCTCCCTCAGGCTGCCTATTTATTTTAGCCCCACATGATATCATTGCCTATTTTGTTCATTCTGAGCCTAAAGAATGTTGAGGATTTCTTTTTGCTTTAAGGCAAATTTGACATGCAATATTCTCCTGGCTCTTTGAGCTGCTGTAAATGAAACATTTAAAAAAAACGTAAAGCCTGTGTACATACTGAAAATAACATAGGATTAAAAGGCAACATTGTAGACACCAACCGTGAATTAGACATGCTTCTGTTATCAGGGGAACATACCATAGGAAATTCTACTCTTACCCACAGAGGCAGCAGCCCCATAACTTCATCGATCCTGAAAAAAACACCTCTTGGCAGGTAATATTAGTTCTTTTATTCCACACTAACACACGTATGGGTTGTAGAAGGATTGCACACAATTTTTCTACCTCAGTGACTCATCATTTCGTGTACCCATCTATTTTAGCAACCTCCTTTATAGGACCTTACCTAATATCCTTGATTGCTACTGCCCTTCTGAATGCTCTTTATGCACTACGAGCAGACACAATAGGAAGAACCTTCTATCTTCAAAACAACTTTAAATCTCCTGGCACTGTCATGAAGGCACTCCTTGGTCTCCTCTCAGCCCTGTCTTACATTGAATTTTGGGTATATTTTTATTGCTGCTTTCTTTTATTGAAAACTACAGACAGACATGTCAAAGGATCCCCAAGTACATTCTCATTTTCCTGCTGTCAAACAATGGAAGGAATCTATATGTAGACAAACAAATATTTTAAAGGTTGAGGTGTCAAGCACTCAAAAGGTGGTGGGGGGGAGAAGGATCTGTTTTGCCAGAGCTATTTTATGTAGCATGCTAAAGAGAGATGTCCGCTGATGCATGCTCAGTGCTAACAGAACGTTGACAGTGTATTGGTGGCAAGCCAGGAACAAGCTAGCCTAAGCAAAATATAGATGGGAAATGGCAGGTGTTTGCCAGTTTATAGCCTGGCTGAATGTGAATGGATTTTCATGGGGCCAACAGAAGTATGCCTTCCTGACTTCAGGACTAACCCCTATCAAATTTCAGAGTCCTGTTGCAAACCATGAAGGTGCAGGATCTCTGAAGATATGGTCAGAGTATTTTTATCATAGGAAGTGGTAGGCAACTTAAATAGAGGGGTAAGCTGCTGCTCTAATAAAATATATAGGGCCATATTGTGTTGCCACTTTTTAAACAGAATACCATGTTGATACTGATGTGACATCAATGATGTGGCCAGTATTAATTACATCCTGGAGTTACTGTATCAGATCTCGAAAAAAGGGTCTTGAAATTCCTGTGAGGAAGAGGAAGCAGTAAGTTTCCTCTACTCTGCAGAGAACCCCTTAGGAAGTGGGCAGAGAGGATGGAAAATTCCATGAATCTCCTGATGTCATTCAATTTGGAAAGAAGAGGTTGCCCCTCCAGCTGAATAGGCAGCTACTTGGCCTCCAAACCCTGCAGATACTCTGAGATGTGTAAAGGCAAAACACCATCCTGGCTCCAGAGCCTGCTGCCCTTTGGCTCTTACTCCTGGGGGAATTCTGCACCCCTGTGCAAGTGCAGAATTAATGTCCTCCACAGATTTTGCTCCTCCCCACCTGCAGAATAATTTATTCTGATGGGGAGGTTAATGGAAGCTGCAAGAGGGGTCATACTGCAATTACACATTGAGCCTACCAGGGGCTGATGTGATGCCAGAAGAGCGGGCAGCTGGCTCATGGGCTGGAGCAGCCAGCCATGGAGAGGAAGGGGGCTGAAGCTGCCTTCCTCATAGCACGCTGCCTGAGAGGCCAGGTGAGAAGCATGGGATATGGGGGGGGGGAGGAGGAGAGACTCCCCCAAGCCTTTGCACTGCTTCTGAGGGGTGCAGGAAATGTGTTTCTGTATTGTAGTTTAAATGAATTATTACCCAAGTTCTATATTAATATGCCCAATAAGGAATCTATTTGTCAAAAAAAAAAAAAAAATTCCTGGATCTTTTTTATTGTCTGTATTGTTACAGACATACTTGCTGACAGGTATTTTGCAATAAATTACCAAAATAATTTAAGTCAGCATGATTATATTGTGTTATTTTTACAAATAAAGTATACGGAATTTTAAATAATTGTGTGCAGAATTTTTTGGTGCAGAATTCTTCCAGGAATGGGCTCATTGGTGGTGCAGCTTCATTGGATGTTCATCCTCCATGTCCTGTGCCTGGCTCTCCCTCTCCATTCCCATTTGGGGGTGAGGATATGGAAGCTGATCTCAACCATCAGTGATGGAAGGAGAGTTCTACCTATGGAGAGTTCCACGGTACATGGCTCCTGGATGCACAACCCCATGAATCTCAGTAGTTTTGCACTATTGCCATCTTTAGGAACTTTGAGGATGATTGCTTTTATGTAGGCTTATGTCTCTGAAGGTGAAAGTCTGTGACAGTGCCAGGTATCCATGAGATCATTTGGCTCTACTCATGCTTACAATGGGAGGTCAATAGTTTTGATGCCACCAGCTATTAACCACCTTGCCAATGTCTGAGGTAGGATCACATGACCCCATAACCTAAGCATCTTCAAATTGTAATACTATTGTTGCAATATATTAAGAAACAAATCCTGTATTTTGGATGCTTAAACTTATTTCAGCGTGTTGAGCACATTTTCTTACTCTTCTGCTATTTTTAGGCTCATCAGCCATAATACAGGAAGCACACATCTCAGAATGGTATGAAAATGAACAGAAAACCAAATAATTTAAACAGTGCAGCAGCTCCAGGAGGGGTGTTTCTGACAATGTGTGTGTAAAAGTGAAAGTTTACAGTAAATATGGCAAAAGTTGAAGACAATGAGAAGTTCCACTTTTATCCAAGATGGCTACTGCTTTTACTGATTTAGAGATGCTCTTGGTTGAGGCATGATTATGTGACAGTATAGGCTAAAACAAAACCTCTTTGCAGTTTAGCTGATATTTAAGCACATTTGGGGGAAAAAGATATTTTAAAATTTTAAAATAAAAATATATGAGTGGAGCATTTACTGGGGGGTACTCCGCTGGCTTCTAGTATTATATTCCTCCATCAGCTACTGTTTAAAGTTGTCAGGCAATACATTTATTACTGTAGACATCAACTCTTGTCAATATTTTCAGGACACAGGAAAATCCATGTACATTTCTGGGGATGGGGAGGATCAGAAGGGAGTTTGCTTATTTTTCTTCACCCTTTGTTTCTTTTTCAAATGCAATGACGCAGCTAGACCTGTCCTTCTGACTGAGAACATGTGGATACAATTCCCTCCAGAGTTTATGAATTTCATTCCAGAGTTTACCAGAGGGGACCATTTGAATGTGATGTGAATCACTCATCCTCTCTAAAGGGGCTGAATGCTCTGCATCACATACATTTTAGTTTCAGAGAATTAGATCCCGTTTCTTTAAAAAAATCACTTTAGAAAAAACAAAGCGAAACTTCTCAGATTCATTCAAAATGTTTTATGAAATTATGGATTTTCTGTTGGCAATGAAAATTTTTTCACATAGCCCTAATTTATTTTTCTGAAGCTATTTCTCATCATTGCTCATGTGTGTCTAGAAGTGGTCTCCTTTACAACATTGTATCTCTTCCTGAGGGATTTAGTCAGTCCCAAGGCTCTACTTCCTTTAGTTGTTCTCTCGATCCACAATTCAATTTTGTGCCTTTTGTAATATTACAGTTAATCACCATATCAACTAAATTTCTCTTAATTTCGAGTATTTTTTAATGCTCGTGAGAGTAAAGATCAGGAATATCATTGGCTAGATGGAACATAGTACATCTATGTATTTTCTTAATATTCCACAAAGCCAGGAACTCCATCTTAGTCATGACATTAACATACACTTATGCCACTTAGACCTACATTTTTGAATTGGTGGTTCTACAGAACTATTTCTTGTGTCTCAGTATAAGACTTGCAAACTCATCTCATTTATGTCCTGAATAAGATTACAAAGTAGGATAGGGACAGAAGCAGTGTGGACCATAGGCCTCATCGTGGTACTGAGTTTCAAGAACTTCTGAGCTGTCATCTTGGTTCTGTTACTTGCTATGTGCCTTTTTTGCAAACCATTTTGTCTCTCTGGTTCTATTCACACAAGAGAATTGAACAACTGGCAGATGACCTGGTAGAACCACACTGGGGTAAGAGCCATGGATATCAGTGTTTTGTATGAATGTGCTCAGTGAAATCCTGACCCTACTGAAGTCAACTTCAAGGTTTTACATCTTGAAGTGCTAGAGCTTCTAAGTAGTCAAAGGTTCATACTCCAAGAGCGATAGATTAATTTTTTGGATGAAAAGTTAGGTGACTCAGGCATCTAATGCTGTAACCAAGTCTAATTTATTTAGAATAGGCAAATCTCTCAGAGGGATTAGAGAGCAAAACCAAGTGCAGTTTATAACTCAGATTTAGCTCTTCACTTCCAGTTCTGCCTTGAAACCCTCAGCCAGACAGTCTTATCCAGTTTAGGACTCCATGTTTTCACTTCTTCCGCAAATGTGTTAAACATAGGATAATCCATGGTCCTTATGTGGGTGCACAGAGGGAAAGTGAGAAAGAGGACCGTGCTCCTACCCTTCCTCCATCTTCACCAACCCACATATAATGCAGCTTGTATGCACTCTCCATGCATAAGCTGTCCCTGATCTTAACCTCTCCAAACTCCCCCTAGGGTGGCTCAGCTCCCTACTGTCTCCTGTTCAGGGCTCTGCATACATGATACCGTCTAGTCCTAAATTTCTGTTATGAGCATGTGCTTGTATTGTCACTCAAAACAGCCCCCATGATTTGTGATACATCTGTCCATGAAAGCCACAGCATACCTGGGCGCATAAGCATTTGGGGTTTTCTAGGGCATTGAGCTTGCATGTTGCTGTGCTTCGCTATAGCTATTCTGCAACATAAATTGTTCAAATTTCTGCTCATAACTACCCATCCAGTTTGAGGACACTTTTTCATCCTATTTAAATATTCCATTAGTTCAGTTTGAAATATTATACATATTTACGGGTTACAAGCTGTATGAGAGATAAAGAAAAGATTCCCTCCATTGCAGATTCATCAAGCTCATGTTCAAACACCTTTCCTAAATTATATTAAATGAATAAAATCCTAGTTAAGATACATCTAGATAAAAAAAAAATTGGAAACTTCTATTTTGTTTTGCCTTTTTGTGACTTAAACCATCTTTACTTTTGGGGTGATGCATGCTGTGGCTATTTTGAGTCCATTGGGTGGGGGGGGGAAGAGAGGCTGCATATAGATGTTTCTAGTAGAAACACCATTTCAGTCCTTACTATAAATCCACTCATGTGCTATTATGATCAAATAAAACAAAGGCTATGCTTTTCCTTTTATTAACTTTATATTTCTAAGTTAAGGTTGATCACATCAGTAATGGAAATATTTTTGGTCTGCTTCCCAGAAACTTTCTGTTTGCAAATCACTGAGCATGGAATTTTACTTCATTAATCATTGCACTCCTCAAACAACTCAGATGTAGGTAACGTAAGTCTAAGCAAATAGGCAGAGTTTCATAAGTTTTCTACAATGGGTTGGAAAACTGAATTTGATGTATCTGGAAAATGCCATAGAATTTATTTCCTTTTGTGCTTGAGAGGTATGGAGCTTCCCTCTTTTATTTTATAGTGGAAAATTAAAAGACACTTTATAATTTTATAGAAACTGCTTTTGATTTCTATGCCACAGCTGAAAATGTTATGTCCTTTACAATGCAGAGATAACAATAAAGCACTTTTAGGGAATACAAGAAGGAAGAGGAAGCAACTGAATACTGGGCAAACAATAGGGCCAGATTCCCAATTACACCTCTCCAACCCCATTGAAATTGCTTACATGAGAGAATTTCTTGGCCCATTGCAAATACACTGTGTATTTACTCCAAGGTTAAATCTTGCCCTGTCCTGATCTCTCAACAGTTGACTATATATTTGTATACAGTATAATGGACAGTAGATGTTGGCCCTGTGAGCATTATACACCTATTTCATTTTTAACATTAAGGCCTGGGATAAATCTTTCTGGCCTCTTATGGCCCAATTTTTCAAAGGGAACAAGCACCTGAAGTTCCCAGTGGCTTAAAATCAGAGTTGAGGGTGCAAAGCATATATAAATGATACAAAATCCCAGCTCTAAAGAGTTTAATCTATGTTGATGACACATAGCAAAGGAAAGGGGATAAGATCCAGCCAGAAGCAACTGAAAGAGTTAACATGTATCTTGTTAACGGCACAATTATTGTTTTGGGGTTTATTTTAATTTTCTTTTGTCTCTTTATTAACACTAGAGATAATACAGAGGGAGAGGAATAGATTCATGGATTAGAAAGCCACAAGGTCCACAGTGAACATCTAGTCTGACTCCTGTGCATCACAGACTATAGAACTTCCTTGAATTAATTTGTGTTTGAACTAGATAGAGCTTCTTTATTTTTTTAGAAATAACATCCAATCTTGATTTTCAAATTGTCAGTGAGGGAGAATTCATGACAAACCCTTGGTAAAATGTTCCAGGGGTTAATTACTCTCACTCTTAAAAACCTAGGGTTACCATACGTCCGGATTTTCCCGGACGTGTCCGGCTTTTTGGGCCTCAAATCCCCGTCTGGGGGGAAATCCCCAAAAGCCGGACATGTCCGGGAAAATAGGGAGGGAGGGCCCGGCGGAGCGGGGCCGGGGGCTGGCGCGGTGCTCGGCGGGGGCCGGGGCCGGGGGCGCGGTGCTCGGCCGGAGCCGGGGCCGGGGGCGGCGCGGGCACTTGGCCGGGGGCCGGCACCCCAGGGCCTGAGCCGGGCGGGAGATGCCGGGGCCAGAGCCTCTTGGCGCCGGCTGGCCTGCCAGCCGCCGGAGGGAGCCGCTCGGCCAGGGGGGCCGGACTGGGCCGCGCTGCACCCCGCCCCAGCTTACCTGCTGCCTCCCTGTTTCAGGCTTCCCGCAAACATTTGATTCGCGGGAAGCAGGGGAGGGGGAGGAGCAGGGGGCGGAGTGTTCAGGGGAGGGGGCAGAGATGGGGCGGGGCTGGGGGCGGGGAAGGGCGGAGTTGGGGCGGGGCCAGGGCCCAATGGAGTGTCCTCCTTTTTAAAAATTAAAATATGGTAACCCTATAAAAACCTTATTTCTAGTTTAAATTTGTGTAACTTCATCTTCCAGCCATTGGATCCTGTTTTATCTTTGTCTGCTAGGCTGAAGAACTCAATATCAAATTTCTGTTCTCCAGTAGGTATTTATAAACTGTGATCAAGGGATTCCTCTTGGTTAAGCTAAATAGATTGAGCTCCTTGAATCTGTCACTATAAGGTAGGTTTTATGACACATAGGGATCATCCGGTTAGGTCACTATCCATGTTTCCCCCCTTCCAGAGTATCAAAGTCCCTTCTCCCTAATAGTCTCAGGCAGTCTTCCCTCTCGCTGCCCCAAGGTGCCTCTATCTCAGTGGCTGAACTCAGGCCCACCCTCTACTCTGGGTTCTGGCTCAGGGAACCCTCTAGCCAGCAGTCAAAGTCTGTTCCCTTTGGGATCTTAGTGCCCTTTCCTTACCATCTAGCACCCCCCCCCTTTTTGGGTTTGCCAGCCTCCTGACTCCCACCCTCCCAGGGAGTAACTGTGGGCTACCTGTCCCTGTACCCTCCAAACACTCCTACCTTCTCCCAGGGAGTGACCACAGACTTTCCCAGGAGCCACCCACTGCTTCCAATTTTCTGTCTTTACAGTCCCAGCCCAGCTTCTTCCTCCCCAGGGGGCTCCCTCACTCAGGGGATTACTTGGTAACCCGATTCCCCTCAGCTGTGGCTTGTTGGGTTAATTAGCCCCCTTTTCACTCTGCATTAACCCTTTCTGGACAAGCATGGGGTAATACCCCATCACAAGAGGAGAAACCTTTCAAATATGGACATAATGAATCATGATTAAAACACTTCTGTTATGAGTGTTTTGAAAATAATTGGTCAAAATCCACAAATATTCAGAAATTTCCAGTGACTCATGAATATCCAATAATAGGACTTCAGGAATCATATTCATTTAATATGGATGTTTTTAGTCACAATAATATTTATGAATTTGTTTTCTCTAACAATTTATCCAGCTCCACTCAAGAATAAAGAGGTTAAGTTTGACTTCCCTGCTAAGTAATGTACTGGCATCATTTATTAGGAATTAAAACTACTTAGAAAAACAGCGATGCTGAGGAAATGCAGCATGGGTATTTCAGGGTCATCTGATCTTTGTTTATAGGCTAATTTAATGGTCATAGTGATATCAATTGATGTAAGTTTTATTATTTTCTGTAAAAACCTCTGAAAGCTACTGAATAAGTTCTAGACTCCTGGCATCAGTACTGGGCTGGTGAAATGGACTGATAACTGGCAGAATAAAAGAGATCATAATAAACTGTTCAAAGGTGATCAAATGAGATTTTTGCCAGGGATGCAATACTGCAGCAAGAATCATTTAACATTTTTAATGGTGATTAGAGGTAGGTGAAATACTTCCAGTGGGGGATTTATCCGGTACATTTAACCCTCTTTCCAGTTCATGAATTGCCTGCAAATTGAGATTTTTACAATTGTTTCTTTATTTAAAATTGTTCAGCAAATGTTTCGTGCATACATAGTTTAGCCTATTCATTGCTCATGTGCTATTTGCTGTGAATATTTATCTGACTATTCAATATGCATTTCACTGACTGAGTTGTATGATGGCGTCATGTCACATGGCATTTTTCTGTTGGGATAAATATGTAGTAACACTGAATTCCCAATTCTATACATTGGTGGGAACTACAGCTTATTCAAAGCTGCTTGCAATTCATGTTGCAATAATATTGGATTGTAACCAAAATATTATCAAACTGGCTTTCAGAGTGGATAATGTATTAAAGCCCAACATACTGTCGGCAATCAAATCCCATCTAATGTAGCTGTTTGTTATGCCTGAAATCTCTGTTCAGAAGAACAGAGACAATCATATTTACAAGGATTTGAAACCAAATATTAAAATTCATCAACACAAATTGAATAGACACTTTAGCATTCATGAAGACAGGAGACAGATCAGGGTAATAAGGGAGAATTGGGTCAAATAAATCTTCACACTGAATTGATGATCTTAAAAATCTTTGTCTAAGTTTTGTAAATCATGTTTTTTTCTTCTACAGTTAAAATAATTACGATTTATGGAAGTTAAGTGCTTTCAGAACCTAATCAGAGAACCACTTAAAAGAGCATGAAAGCTACATCACAGCTGAATACCATATAGAAGTATTTTTCTAAACATGAGGCTATTTTCTAAATCATTAAACAGAAACAGCAGAAATATAAATCAGCAAGACAACTATCAGGTAAGGCTGTGGTCCACACTCAAGGATATGGTCAGATGGAATAAGTTGAAGATTAGCATCATTGTCAACATGTATCAAGAGACCGGTCATCAGCTCTCGTTAATATTTCATGATAGTGTAATGGCATGGCACCCACCTCTCATGAGCACCCCTTCTGGTCAGGTTTGTCTGCAGTCTTTAAACAGTCCTGGCCCTGGTATCAAGCCATATGCCCAGGGCTTCCTCCCTGAAGGCAAAGGTTTCACCTTCTTGGTCTGTTCTGATCCCAACTCTCCAGCGAGGTCGCTTAACAGTTCAGTTCACCTTTCCAGGGGTTTATAGCTGTCCAATTGTAGGCCACTTCCCCAGTGGCCTAAAGGGGGGGATCCAGGGACCATAAGAATAGCAGCTATGTGCCACCATGTCCTTTTAATAAAACTTACTTCAGGTCTTTGGGACACTTCCCTGCAGCTTGATCCGTCGTGGATGCTTCATATTTAGCTCAGATCTCTTCTGTGTTCAGGCTCATCATCCAGCCAGGAGCTCTTTCTCAATCCCTTCCAGAATTGAGATGTCTGTGGTGCTGCAGTTCCCCTTGGCCAGCCAGGAGCATCATCTCTGGCTCCAGCAAGAAGTTACCTGTCTCTAGCTCTGCTGCTCCTTTTATACTAGCTTGCGACTCTCTGATTGGCTAGCCCATTGCAGCCTTTCCCTGATTGGCTGTTTTCCTGCAGTCTCTCTAGGCCACTCAGAGAACTTAGCTCCATTGCTGGTTTCCTGGGACTGGTGTGACACAGCCCTCAGGCTTCCAGCAGAGGGTCTCTGGGCCTAGTCCACCCCATCACAGATAGAAATACAAGGAAATTTTACAAGGAAAAGGGAGAATGTGAAAGAAGAGAAAAGTATTGCATGAGTCAGATCTTATAATAGGAAAAGATAGAAAACTTTTCAGTTCATGGATTGCTTAAATGTAAATTAACCAAAGAATTAAAGAAGTACATCATAACTGAGAGAGCAGCTACAGTAACTCTTCTTATGTGCAGTAGCAATAGCTACATACATAAAAGAATAGTTACCAAGGAGAGGAAAAAAGATTAACACAACTTGAGGTAAAGAAAAGAAAGTATCACCCATTCATAGAGAACTTGAACTTTTTCAAATTTGCTGGAATTATATGAAGCTCTTTTCTAATACCAAAAGCAAAACTCTATGCATTCTCATGAAGTAAGGAAAATAATTCTTAATTTCTGTAAGATCAAAATTAGTGATGCAAGAGAAATGTTCATATCTTTTTTTTTTTTTAAAAATAGAGATATCCTATCTCCTAGAACTGGAAGGGACCTTGAAAGATCATCAAGTCCAGCCCCCTGCCTTCACTAGCAGAACCAAGTACTGTTTTTGCCCCAGATCCCTAGGTGGCCCCTCAAGGATTGAACTCACAACCCTGGGTTTAGCAGGTCAATGCTCAAACCACTGAGCTATCCCTCCCCCGCCCCCATCTCACTGCATAATGAGGTGGAACAGGAAACATTTTTCTTCTATTTATTACATTTATGGCAGAAAGTAAATAATTCCACAACTCAAATAATTGTGAAATGCATTTTTCCTGGTGTTTTCAGTTGTTCGCTTCAACTTTTGAGTAAAGGCTGGATATTAAAGGTCTGACTGGAATTTAAGCTTTCCTTTGGCAAACTGTTCTTATACACAACTTGCCCATATCCTATCATTGTACTTTGGACCTGATTTTCAAGTGTGCTTATCAAGGAAACACCCATTGCCTTCAATAGCAGTTGTGGGTGCTGAGTTGCAGTTGTAGGTGCTCGGCACTTATGAAAGCCAGGCTCTATGTGTGGAATTCCTGTTTAAAGTCAATGAGAGTCTATAGAGGAATGAGCTGCATAGACATATCTAAATAAAAGAAAATCCATAGATCGATTCCACTACACTTCTTTCTTCTGATGCATTTTACTGGAGTATTGTAACTGCTGAATGTTTAGCAATATATACAATTCATTTTAAAATTTATACAGGTCTAAACAGTGGCTGTAAGCCACTGGCCTCAATAGGATACCTTACAGAGGCACATTGCCACTGCAAAAGCTCCTGGAAGCACTATGTTTCAGGCAAGCACAATGCCTCCAGGGTGGTATTTTAAGTGACAAGTCTAGACTGGGTCTACATAACCTAGTGAGAAAACTGTCTAACTTGTCCAGTAAAAGCAAGGCCCAGAAATGCCCATGAAGCATTATGGCTGCCACAATCTTTGAAAGGATGCGGATTGCCCCAATTTCCCCTCCCATTCCAAGGGTGCAAGGCAGCTCTCTTAGCCTGTGCAGAGTTAGGCCCAGAAGCCTGGAACAATCCTTGTGAACTACCCTCAGAGAGCACCCCATCTAGACACCCAGCAAAAGGTCTATGAATCACACCAATTCCACTGAAGCTGTCAGTGTGCTGACTAGACAGTGTGCTGGCTGCATTTCATTCTCTGATCTAAAAAACTGCACATATGCCAAGCCATTTGCAGGGATGTAAGAGGAGAGGTATAGAAGGCTCCATGCATCTTCTTTCCCTTCTTTCCACCCTAGTGCTAAGATGGTCACTACCTAACTCACAGTACATCATTTTATAGAATCATTTTATATTGAGCACAGTTTTCTTTTCTAAGACAATCCAATTTGCCTTTCACAAATGGGAGGTTTTCAAATTATTTTCTGGAAGTGATTTCAGTTGAAACTTTCTGGAGAAATAGTAAGGTCACAACTTGGTATGAAATGGATGAATATAATGAAAGCAATATTTAATTACTTTATCACATAATTCATGCTTAGCATTTTTGAAGTTGCTATGGTGACCTTGGAATTGATTTGTTATGTTATATTTAGTGCTAATTTGATTGCATCTAATTTCCATTTTAAAGACCTAATGTCTGTCATTTGTTCATAAAAATACTTTGTGGAAGTAGATTTGAAGTGCTCAATTGGAGATCTGCAGTCTGTAATGATCAGGAGGTTTTATCAAAATTAATTTCAGGCCTCATATGTAAATAGTCTTAAAATTGTTACATCAGTCTACAGTGGCTTTTAATTTTAAAACAGGCAGCCAATTTATCAAAGACTAGACCTGAGGTTTGATGAGTTAATTAGGTTTCCTAACCTGTTATTTTATCTTTCATAATTAATACCATAATCATATTCATCTAAACTCAATGATCTGGAAATGACTGTGTGAATGTTTATGAAAAAGCAGGAACAAAACATGGACACAGTAAGACATCTGTACTCTCCTTAGGCTGCAAGCTCTCTAGCCACTGGTGTTGTAGTTAAGGAGGGGATTCCAGTTCTCTACTAATTTGGAAATTAATTTTATGTCTAGTAAAGACTCTGTTGGTGAGTAGAGTCTAAATAACAACTGCCCATGAGAAATTACATCTTCGATCTACACGTATAAACAAGAAATCTCCTTATTTTATGTATAGGATGCATAATTCCTGTTATATGAGAATATGTGAGCTTAGATTCCCTAATATATTGGAATGTATGTGTCCTGTTTAGAGCTGAATTACATATGGTAGGCACATCAGGAGACTGAACCTCTTCCAAATGAGATGCCTGCATAAGATTCTGAAAATAAAATGGGAAGACAAAATACCAAACACAGAGATGCTAGAGCACACAGGACTGACACACTTAGAAACCATTATCAAGAAGAGGAGGTTGCAATGGCTCCGTCATGTCAGGAGAATATCCCCAAGAATATTTTGAACAGCAAGATTCGGGTGACTCTAGAAAGCAGGGTTGTCCTTTATGGTGCTACTACAATGTACCCAAGTCGTTCGACATCAATGTAGGCAGCTGGGAAGAGCATGCAGAGTGCAGTCCTATTTAGAGGGAATATCTGACACTGGATGCAGCTCAACATGAAGTGGCTTTGATCCAGAGGATGGAAGCAAGTGAGAAAGAAGAAAGCAGCGTGCTGTAATCTTGAACTCTAATTCAGACAATACGTAGATCTGTGAAATTTGTAACAAGCTGTGTCTCTCTCGTATTGGGCTGGTCAGCCATAAGCGGATTTATTAAGCACTGATTAGTCTTCTTACGCTTATACCATGTTCCAGTTTGGATCAATGGTTGCCAATGACCACTCTTATGTTTTAGATTTATGCAAACAAGAATTATTTTTTCTTGTTTCTGAGTAAAACTTTGATGTTTCTTGTTCAATTAATGTTCTAGAGCAGGGGTCGGCAACCTTTCAGAAGTGGTGTGCCGTGTCTTCATTTATTCATTCTAATTTAAGGTTTTGCGTGCCAGTCATACATTTTAACATTTTTAGAAGATCTTTCTATAAGTCTATAATATATAATTAAACTATTGTTGTATGTAAAGTAAATAAGGTTTTTATAATATTTAAGAAACTTCATTTAAAATTAAATTAAAATGCAGAGTCCTCCGGACCGGTGGCCAGGACCCGGGCAGTGTGAGTGCCACTGAAAATCAGCTCGTGTGCTGCCTTTGGCACACATGCCATAGGTTGCCTACCCCTGTTCTAGAGTTATAAAACAGGTGAGGAGCAAAATCATATCCTATAGGAAGTGAAATGAAATGTATTGAAGAAAAGAAGAAATGGAGTTCAAAATGTGACATTTTTCATATAAGACCAGTAGTGGACACAGTTGAAAAAAGATACTAACTGCTGATGCCCATGGTAAACAAAATCAAAATGATGACATTTTAGATTTATTTTGGCAATATTGGAAATAACAACACCAAGATTCTTGTTGAAAATGGTACTGGACTGCCCCTATGTCTAAGAACACTTAAAAACTCTTTGGAATTCTTACTTGAGGACACTTCTTTCAGTAGGGAGAGTTTTATCTGCAGACTCACAAAGAAGGTAATTCCAGAATTATATTGAACTCTGCTCTGTACAAGATTGTTTATTTCTTTGCTCTGTTAGTATCACCCAGACACTCCATGTAACAAAGGCACATACATTCACAATTTCTTATTTTCTCTGTGTGTGAAGATTACTCTGTGACCAATCCTGTGAGATACTGAGCCTCTTACGTGAAGTACTGAGCACGGTGAGCTTCTATTTTCAGTCAGTGGAAGCTGAGGGACCTCAGGACCTTGCAAGAAGCAAATAGGACCAGGCTCTTAAACTATATACTGTCAAATATTCACAGAGCTGGCTTCCTTTCCATTTCCACCAAATTTTCCATGCTACAAAAACAAGGTATTATGTGGTGCAGCTGCTACTCTTAGACATAAGCCACAGAGCCAGTGTGGGATGGCCACCTGGGCAATGGCCTAACCAGTTTTTAGCTAGGCAAAACATGAGCAGAGGCAGGGCTAGCCCATTGGGGGCCGAACCAGGAATATATTTGGGGCCCCCCCCATCCACACAACACATGCAAAAAAAGTGAATGAGGGTCTCCTTTGAGCTTCTTGGGCAATTGCTTAGACTGCTTATAAAGGACATAAGGACGGCCATACTGGATCAGACCAAAGGTCCATCTAGCCCAGTATCCTGTCTTCTGACAGTGGCCAATGCCAGGTGCCCCACAGGGAATGAACAGAACAGGTAATCATCAAGTGATCCATCCCCTGTCGTTCATTCCCACCTTCTGGCAAACAGGCTAGGGACACCACCTCTGCCCATTCTGGTTAATAGCCATTGATGGATCTATCCTCCATGAACTTATCCAGTTCTTTTTTGAACCCTGTTATAGTTTTGGCCTTCACAACATCCTCTGGCAAAGAGTTCCACATGCTGACTGTGCATTCTATGAAAAAAATACTTCCTTTTGTTTGTTTTAAACCTGCTGCCTATTAATTTCATTTGGTGACCTCTAGTTCCTTTGTTATGAGAATGAGTAAATTACACTTCCTTATTTACTTTCTCCACAACAGTCATGATTTTATAGACCTCTATTATATCCCCCCTTAGTCATCTTTTTTCCAAGCTGAAAAGGCTGAGTCTTATTAATCTCTCCTCATATGGAAGCTGTTCCATACCCCTAACCATTTTTGTTGCCCTTTTCTGAACATTTTCCAATTCCAATCTTTTTTGAGAGGGGGCGATCCCATCTGCATGCAATATTCAAGATGTGGGCGTACCATGGATTTATATAAAGGCAATATGCTATTTTCTGTCTTATCTATCCCTTTCTTAATGATTCCCAACATTGTTAGCTTTTTTGACTGCCGCTGTACATTGAGTGGATGTTTTCAGAGAACTATCCACAATGACTCGAAGATCTCTTTCTTGAAGTGGTAACAGCTGAATTAGACCTCATCATTTTATATGTATAGTTGGGATTATGTTTTCCAATGTGCATTACTTTGCGTTTATCAACACAGAATTTCATCTGCCATTTTGTTGCCCAGTCATTCAGTTTTGTGAGATCCCTTTGTAACTCTTTGCATTCTGCTTTGGACTTAACTATCTTGAGTAATTTTGAATCATCTACAAATTTTGCCACCTCATTGTTTACCCCTTTTTCCAGATCATTTATGTTATGAATATGTTGAACAGTAGTGGTCCCAGTACAGAGCACTGGGGAATACAACTATTCTGAAAACTGACCATTTATTCCTACCTTTTGTTTCCTATCTTTTAATCAGTTGTTGATCCATGAGAGGACGTTCCCTTTTATCCATGACAGCTTACTTTGCTTAAGAGCCTTTTTGAGTGAACTTCTCAAAGGCTTTCTGAAAATCTAAGTACACTATATCCGCTGGATCCCCCTGGTCCACATGTTTCGAGTAGATTGGTGAGGTATGATTTCCCTTTACAAAAACTATGTTGACTCTTCCCCAACAAATCATGTTCATCTATGTGTCTAATAATTCTGTTCTTTACTACAGTTTCAACCAGTTTGCCCAGTACTGAAGTTAGGCTTACTGGCCTGTAATTGCCAGGATCACCTTTGGAGCCTTTAAAAAAAATATGCCTAATGCCGGCTCTGAACCTGAAGAACAGTGTGATGCCATGTGCCAGGTTGCAACTTGACTCACTCATACTTGTCCCAGTCATGCTGTCCTCATGACAGAGGATGGTCAGGCCAAATCTGAATAGTGTTGAGACCCTGTGCGTCTGGTTGCAATGCTACTCACTGGAATTTGGTTGTTAGAGGCTCGTGGACCAGGAAGTTAAGCTGCTGGGGGAGCGGCTGAGAGGGGAAGTGGAGGGTGAGGCAGGATTTGGAGGGACAAATTGATACCCTCCCTGCACTTTAAATGGCACTCCACAGACCCTGCTCTTAGGTAAGGTGGCGGATAAGTTTTCCCACTGCAATTCAGGGCTTTGACTGCTGACCAGTACAGACAGCTGTATGCAGAAAGGCTTTTGTTTGTTTGTTGTTAGGTTTATGTAAACTTATAAATAAAGGGAAGTATTTGTTATCACAAGCTCTCCTTAAAACAATATGGAGAACAACACAGGTACTTTATTTAGAAAAGATTTGCCTTTAAACTTTTGGCATGAAGGCTGTTACTGCTATGGGGAGAGATAAGCTCTCCCTTCCTTTCCCCCCACTCCCAGTTAGACTAATGCTACAAAAGTACAGCAGGCTGAAACTCTTCAACCCAAACATTTTTCTGCCAAAAAACTGAGCTTTGTCAAACAATATTATTAGTGGGAAAATGTCATTTCTAATTAAATTTTTCAATTTTTTGAAAGGAAAATTTGAAACACAACACATTTTTGTAATAATTTTGAATCACAATTTTAATTTTATTTGTTTCTGAAACTGAAAAGTTTGTGTTTGGGGAGTTTTCATTTTTTCCCCCCATCTCTCCTTTCTGTTGTTGTTGTTGTTTCTTAACTTCCCTCCCCTTGTTTATTTCACTTGAAAAGTAGGGGGAAAGTAGAAAAGGGAGAACAAGTGGGGAATAAAGCAAACTGGGTTTTCTCTCCCTTTTGCAATGCTAAAAGGTATGTGTGTGTGTGTGTGTGTGTGGGGGGGGGGGTTATAAAACCCTTTCAAAATAAAAAAAATGATAGTTCAAAAACAAACAAAAACTGCAATTCAAAAATGAAACTAAGTTTTTTATTTTATTTGAAATTGTTCATTGAAAAAAAAAAAAGATTTTTTTTGACAAATGTTCAACAAATTTTCTCCTGAAATTTTTTTTAACCAGCTCTAGCTACAACAGATAATAGATGAGAAGAAATAGCAGAATTCTAATGCCAATCTCAAATAACACGCAGAAACAATAGTCAACATTTTTCTTTCACAAAAGCAAAACTTATAAAGACTGGAGAAAATAATACATTTGCATTTAGTCTTAACTAAACACCAGGTGCATGATCTACCTAATAGAGAGGCAAGTTGAATGAAGCATATGGGTTGTATATTATAGTACAAATAATTTGCTCTATGTGACTAATTTGAGAAAAAAATAATTATAATGATCAGCCTTGTAGAAAATAAAGGCAGGATTTTTTCAGCAATTTAATGTTAATTACATTAACATTCCAAAGCCTATATTGATTTTTTAATTATGTTTAAAAAATACCCTGTAAAGTCCAAAAGTTTAACCAAATGTGTAGATGACATTTCCTGTAACCTTTCAGGGAAAGATTCATGGTCAAAAATTCTACAAAGAATACTTACTATTGGATGCTGCAATTAGTAAGCAGCCTGGCTCAATTTTTTTGAGGTTAAAAGAAAAAAATGTGGTAGCAAGTGGCCAAGATTTCCAAAGGTGGCTAATGACTGTGAGTGTCTCAACTTTGGGAGTCCAACTTTGAGACACCTTAAAGGGACCTGATTTTGAAAGGATGAGTGCTGAGCACTTTCTGATATTGAAACCTCTTTAAAGTGTTTTAAATTGGACACTTCTAAACTGAGGCCCTTTGAATCACAAGACATTTTTGAAAATCTTGGCTACATTTTTCCTGTAGGAATCTGAAAAGACAGAGCAATGAATTGTCCAAACCCTCTAACTATGTTTGTTCAGATGAATTCTTTGTGAAATGAAAGGGCTACACTCCAAGAGGCAGTGAAGTGAATTGCAAATGACAAAGTAATGAGAAAAGGACTGAAGTCTATTGCCATCACAAATAATATAAATGTTAGTTTCTGTCTGCCACCCACTTCCCTTTAAAAATAATAATAGCTGTCAGACAAAGAAGCTGCAAGAAATGATGATGCTGTTTAAAAAAAGCATTTCTACTGGTATGTTCTCTCTTATGAGTAGTGCTGATGTATGTAATTTACTGTGCTCCCATGATAAATAGCGCGCCTTCTTTCTGAAATCAAACCTGTTGTACGTCAGGCCCCCAAAAGGAGTAATGTATCAGAAGAAAGAAACCATAATTGAAAGGGAACAATCAAGAAATGCCAGTGCAATTAATCAGTAAGACATGGCAGACTGCACAGTAGTACTGCCTAATCACCCCTCAGGTGCTTAGTGAGGCACAATATAAAGTTGAGTGCTTCCAGCGCATCAAAAGTAATCATTAATCAACACCACACAACAGCCTGAATGTCATGTTGGGATTATAAAATGGGTGTTTTGAAAGTAACTTTTTCAAGGGGGAACTGGGTGAGGAGCCCAGCAACAGCTCTGCAGCTTGCTTGGGCTCCCACGTCTACAGAGTGGTACTGAAAGCCTGAGTAGAGATACTTCCCCAGCAGGAACAGCCCAGTCTCACTCACCTCCATTTAAGCCAAGACTGACACTTCCTGCTGCACTACTTCCTGTCTCTGAACATAAGAGCATAAAAACAGCCATACTGGGTGAGACCAAAGGTCCATCAAGCCGAGTATCCTGTCCTCTGACAGTGACCAATGGCAGGTGTCCCAAAGAGAATGAACACACAGGTTATCATCAAGTGATCCATGCCCTGTCACCCAATCCCAGCTTCTGGCAAACAGAGGCTAGGGACACCATTCCTGCCCATCCTGGCTAATAGGTCCATCAATGGCTATCTTCCAAGAATCTATCTAGCTCCCTTTTGAACCCCGTTATAGTATTGGCCTTCACAACATCTTCTGGCAAGGAGTTCCAGAGGTTGAGAGTGCGTTGCGTGAAAAAATACTTTCTTGTGTTTGTTTTAAACCTGCTACCTATTAATTTCATTTGGTGGCCCCTTGTTCTTGTATTATGAGAAGGAGTAAATAATACTTCCTTGTTTACTTTCTCTATACCACTCATGATTTTATAGAGCTTTATCATATCCCCTCTTAGTCGCCTCTTTTCCAAGCTGAAAAGTCCTAGCCTCATTAATCTCTCCTCATATGGGACCCGTTCCAAACCCCTAATAATTTTAGTTGCCCTTCTCTGAATCTTTTCTAGTGCCAGTATATCTTTTTTGAAATGAGAAGACCACATCTGTACGCAGTATTCAAGATGTGGGCGTACCATGGATTTATATAAGGGCAATAAAATATTCTCTGTCTTATTATCTGTCCCTTTTTTAATGATTCCTAACATCCTGTTTGCTTTTTTGACTGCCGCTGCACACTGCATAGACGTCTTCAGAGAACTATATATGATGACTCCAAGATCTCTTTCCTGATTAGTTGTAGCTAAATTAGCCCCCATCATATTGTATGTATAGTTGAGGTTATTTTTTTCCAATGTGCATTACTTTACATTGATCCACATTAAATTTCATTTGCCATTTTGTTGCCCAATCACTTAGTTTTGTGAGATTTTTTTGAAATTCTTCACAGTCTGCTTTGGTCTTAACTATCTTGAGCAGCTTAGTATCATCTGCAAACTTTGCCACTTCACTGTTTTCCACTTTCTCCAGGTCATTTATGAATAAGTTGAATAGGATTGGTCCTAGGACTGACCCTTGGGGAACACCACTAGTTACCCATCTCCATTCTGAAAATTTACCATTTATTCCTACCCTTTGTTCCCTGTCTTTTAACCAGTTCTCAATCCATGAAAGGATCTTCCCTCTTATCCCATGACAACTTAATTTATGTAAGAGCCTTTGGTGAGGGACCTTGTCAAAGGCTTTCTGGAAATCAAAGTACACTATGACCACTGGATCCCCCTTGTCCACATGTTTGTTGACCCCTTCAAAGAACTCTAATAGATTAGTAAGACATGATTTCCCTTTACAGAAACCATGTTGACTTTTGCCCAACAATTATGTTCTTCTAGGTGTCTGACAATTTTATTTTTTACTATTGTTTCAACTAATTTGCCCGGTATTGACATTAGACTTACCGGTCTGCAATTGCTGGGATCACCTCGAGAGCCCTTTTTAAATATTGGCGTTACATTAGCTATCTTCCAGTCATTGGGTACAGAAGCTGATTTAAAGGAGAGGTTACAAACCATCGTTAATAGTTCCGCAATTTCACATTTGAGTTCTTTCAGAACTCTTGGGTGAATGCCATCTGGTCCCGGTGACTTGTTACTGTTAAGTTTATCAATTAATTCCAAAACCTCCTCTAATGACACTTCAATCTGTGACAATTCCTCATATTTGTCACCTACAAAGGATGGCTCAGGTTTGGGAATCTCCCTAACATCCTCAGCCGTGAAGACTGAAGCAAAGAATTCATTTAGTTTCTCTGCAATGACTTTATCGTCTTTAAGTGCTCCTTTTTTTAATCTCGATCGTCCAGGGGCCCCACCGGTTGTTTAGCAGGCTTCCTGCTTCTGATGTACTTAAAAAACATATTGTTATTACCTTTTGAGTTTTTGGCTAGCCGTTCTTCAAACTCCTTTTTGGCTTTTCTTATTACATTTTTACACTTAATTTGGCAATGTTTATGCTCCTTCCTATTTACCTCACTAGGATTTGACTTCCTCTTTTTAAAAAATGTCTTTTTATCTCTCACTCCTTCTTTTACATGGTTGTTAAGCCACGGTGGCTCTTTTTTAGTTCTTTTACTGTGTTTATTAATTTGAGGTATACATTTAAGTTGGGCCTCTATTGTGTCTTTGAAAAGTGTCCATGCAGCTTGCAGGGATTTCACTCTAGTCACTGTACCTTTTAATTTCTGTTTAACTTCCTCATTTTTGCATAGTTCCCCTTTCTGAAATTAAATGCCACAGTGTTGGTCCGTTGAGGTGTTCTTCCCACCACAGGGATGTTAAATGTTTTATTATGGTCACTATTTCCAAGCGGTCTTGTTATAGTTACCTCTTGGACCAGATCCTGTGCTCCACTCAGGATTAAATCAAGAATTGCCTCTCCCCTTATAGGTTCCTGTACCAGCTGCTCCAACAAGCAGTCATTTAAAGTATCAAGAAATTTTGTCTCTGCATTTCATCCTGAGGTGACATGTACCCAGTCAATATGGGGATAATTGAAATCCCCCACTATTATTGAGTTCTTTATTTTGATAGCCTCTCTAATCTCCCTTAGCATTTCATAGTCACTATCACTGTCCTGTTGAGGACAGTGACAGTGACTATATAAGACAATATATCTCTTATATTAATATATATAGTGACTATATAAGACAATATATCTTTTTTGAGATGGGGTGACCACATCTGCACGCAATATTCAAGGTGTAGGCTTACCATGGATCTATATAGAGGCAATATGATATTTTCTGTTTTATTATCTATCCCTTTCTTGATGATTCCCAACATTCTGTTTGCTTTCTTGACTGCCACTGCACATTGAGTGGATGATTTCAGAGAACTATCCACAATGACTCCAAGATCTCTTTCTTGAGTGGTAACAGCTAATTTAAACCCCATCATTGTGTATATATAGTTAGGATTATGTTTTCCAATGTGCATTACTTTGCATTTATGAACATCAAATTTCATCTGCCATTTTATTGCCCAGTCATCCAGTTTTGTGAGATCCTTTTGCAGCTCTTTGCAGTCTGCCTGGGGCTTAACTATCTTGGGTAGTTTTGTATCATCTGCAAATTTTGCCACCTCACTGTTTACCCCTTTTTCCAGATTGTTTATGAATATGTTAAATAGGACTGGGCCCAGTACAGATCCCTGGCAGACACCACTATTTATCTCTCTCCATTCTGAAAACGGACCATTTATTCCTACCCTTTGTTTCCTATCTTTTAGCCAGTTTCCAATCCATGAGAGAATCTTCCCTCTTATCCCATGACTGCTTATTTTGCTTCAGAGCCTTTGGTGAGGGACCTTGTCAAACGCTTTCTGAAAATCTAAATACACTATATCCACTGGATCTCCTTTGTCTGCATGCTTGTTGACCCCCTCAAAGAATTCTAATAGATTGGTAAGGCATGATTTCCCTTTACAAAACCATGTTGACTATTTCCCAATAAATTATGTTCATCTATGTGTCTTACAATTTTGTTCTTTACAATAGTTTTAACCAATTTGCCCGGTACTGAAGTGAGGCTTACTGGCCTGTAGTTGCCAGGGTCACCTCTGGAGCCCTTTTTAAAAATTGGTGTCACATTAGCTATCCTCCAGTCATTTGGTACAGAAGCTGATTTAAGTGATAGGTTACAGCTGACAGTTAGTAGTCTTGCAATTTCACATCTGAGTTCCTTCAGAACTCTTGGGTGAATACCATCAGGACCTGGAGACTTACTACTGTTTAGTTTATCAATCTTTTCCAAAACCTCCTCTAATGGCACATCAATTTGGGACAGTTCCTCAGATATGTCACCCCAAAAGAATGGTTCAGGTTTGGGAATCTCCCTCACATCCTCAACAGTGAAGACCGATGCAAAGAATTCATTTAGTTTCTCCGCAATGGCCTCATCGTCTTTGAGTGCTCCTTTAGCATCTCAATCGTCCAATGGTCCCACTCGTTGGTTAGCAGGCTTTCTGCTTCTGTTGTATTTAAAACAATTTTGGCTATTACTTTTGGAGTCTTTGGCTAGCTTTTCTTCAAATTATTTTTTGGTCTTTCTAATTTTTTACACTTTGTTTGCCAGAGTTTATGATCTTTTCTGTTTTCCTCACTAGGATTTATCTTCCACTTTTTAAAGGATGCCTGGTTTGACTGATTGACAATTGTGGAGGCAGAATGGGTCCCAGTGCCACCTGGGCTAGAACCTTGAAATGGATCTGTTAGCCAGGAACAGGGATTGTTGGTCTGAAGACACAAAGACAAACTGCGGCACGGGAGAAATACTTGAGCTCCTACAGCCCTCCCCATTAAAAGCATTGCCATTTCAGAGGCTCTGGCTGACCCCTCTCACTCCCACAGATCCTGGTAATTTCTCTGTTCTCCTGCATTTAATTCTACAGGAGCTACTTCTGCCTCCACAGTCTCCGTGCAAGGAGCAAAGAGTGGCTAAGATCCATGGAAGTCTGGTATAAGGTTAGAAGGGAATTGATTTGCAGGAGCTCGGGATCCTTTTCTGGGCCTGTCTTGACTGTCCTGCAGCTGTGAAACTTCTATATATCTCATGATGTACAATCCAGATTGCTTGGGACTTCCTGATGACATCACCACTGTGCACCAATTTCCGACAGTGCACAGCTGATGCCTTTTCAGTGAAACATTGAAATACCTACACACAAAAATAATCCTGAGGTTCCTTCTATTAAATGAGTGGGGGAACATCAAAGAGAGAAGATCTGTGGTGTCCAGGGGCCAAAGAGAGGTAGTGCAAGATGAGAGGGAATGAATTGTCGTCTTTGTCCAGCGTGTCCTCTTCCATCCCTCCACGAACGCAAGTCGACACCACACCATGCTATTTTGCTGTGAGCACATTCTTTCCATTTCTGGCCAAAGAGTTTTGTCATGGGATCGGCCCGGCACGTTATTGGTCTGCCCAGCGGTCGCTTGTGGTCTCTGGGGATCCAGTCACTGATGTGGGTTGTCCACCTATTGTCTTGCCTGCAGACTACATGACCCGCCCATCTTCGCTTTGTGTCGTACATCACCTACACTACATGTACGCCTTCTGATCTCCTCATTCGGTATATGATCACAGGAGGGAATGAATTGATGAAGGAGAAAGTGTAAATTTTAAGCTGTCCCCTTCCTCAGAAGTGCAAGGATGCCATTTCAGCAGCAACTGGTGGCCCTTTCAGCCACTTACACCTCCATTGTGCAAAAAGAATCTAAATTGGGTACTATTTGTTATAATGAAATGAAATGTTATTTCACAGTCACTACCTGGTAGTTCCACTGGAAGCTGCTCTCATACGCTCAACAATATGCTATGAACTGTTACTACTAAAAACTGGTAATTGCTTCCGTGGGTGTCACTAACTAGTGCTCTTAACAAAATATTATTGATCTTCACATGATTGATCTCAAGTAAGAGGAAATCTTTAACAAGAAGTCATAGTCCTGCCTAGATTGCAACCTGGAAGAAAAGTAGCAACAATGTCATTGTTAGAAAGAAACTAAGAGTCTGATCCTTATTCTTGTATAGTTATTGTATTGACACCTGTAAATTCTCTACCTAATTCTTATGTCGTGTACCTTATGTAGTTATCTACAGCTGTATGGGGGACAGTAAAATGCTAACCAAGGTGGTGGTGGTCTGGTTTTATGCCCACTTTACACAGGTGCAAATGACTATACAAGACACAAGGCAGTGAAGAGCAAGGCCCAAGATGTTCAGGTGCATCTTTCTGCCCTTTATTCCTCCCATAATTCTCACATTCAGCTGTGTTGCGGGCAGTCTAATCAGTGAGACTTGATTTAATCAGCATGGAAACTGAGCTACTACCTCTCTCCCCAGAGGAATGAAGAACATAGGAGGGTAATGTCAAGGAAACTAAGTACTGCCATTGAACCATATTCCTGCCAATCAGCCATCTTCAATGTGTACTAAAATAAACTTTAATTTACAATGACAAAGGAACGTTAATATAAGCTGTCTGAAAAGGTCCTGGATCAGTACTCTGAGGCCATAAGCAACAGAACCAAAGAGTGAGCTACATGCAGTAGAAGTGCCTTTTTCAGTGTGAGACCCTTTAGCGGCGTATGTAGGGCAAGCCTTGGGGGAGAGTCTCACAGAACAGCCAGGACCTGCAGAGAGCACAGTGATTTTTACTGTGTCTTTAAAATACTTTGGATCTTACAGAAATAAGGCCAGGGATTTTGCAAACTGAGATACAGTTGCTTTCTTTCTTCCCAGCCATTCTGCTGCCACTGTACTAGAGGTGAGATCACACTTATCAGAGCAGAAAGTGAGAGACAGAGCAGCACAATGCTGTCTTTATGGAAAAATAGAGCAACAGATCACAGGAAATCAGATGAAATCCTAGATATAGCACAGGACGATGCAGGTTCATTTCCTCGCTATAAGATGTTATAAAACTACAGAAGATACTGAGACAGTCTCTGAAATTAGAGTGGAATTAGATAACCTTTCAATCAATTTGTCAAAGTGCTTTCAGCGCAAGACAAGTTATTACTTAAACTGAAAAAAGAAAGTTAATTTGTTACCATAGCATTTTAATAAATAGGTAATAGTACTGTTTCAAACAGCACAATGCCAGCGGGGTCTGCACAGACCAATTAATGCACAACATGTTGGTGTGCTTTAGAAATCACATTCCCGTAGAGGGCAGTACCCCATCATGTACACAAACCCTCTGTTACCTTTTGTCATAGACTTTAATGCCAAAAGGGACTATTATGATCATCCACTCTGACCTCTTGCATACACAGGCCATATAATTGCATCCACTGATTCTTGTAATTTCACCCAGTGATATTTGTAAAAGGATGGAATGATACTTGCCTGCCACCTAAGGAAATGGTATAAATTCTCTCTCAATAATTAGGGATGTGAAGTGCACAGAATTAACACTAGTAAATGGAAAAGCTGAGGCTAAAACATATTGGTTTCTACTTGACTCCCAACTAATGGCTAAGGGAAATAGCACATACACTAACTAACATAATCCCATTGTAACAGGGTGCTGGCCGGGGGGTCCTGAGCCAGGCCCCTGTTAGCTCAGCTCCAATTAAGATGCATTAATTGCGGCTGGCTGAATATGCCACACCTAATTGCTAGAAGAGAAGCACCTGCAGGCCTCATTAGCCAGGAGGCTATATAAGGCTGGCAGGAAGGCAGTGGGGGAGGAGCAGGAGCAGCCAGCTGTGAATCCCCTCTAGCTGGAGAAGCTAGCTGTCCCCCAGGTTGCTGGTTTGGAGCAGACTGTAAATAGAAGGTGGTGGGAACTGACACTGAAATAAAAAGCACTGGTGATTGCACTCAGAACAGGTCTCTGGCTTATATGTTGTGAGGGTGAGTGAAGGCCTCATTACACCTATTTGTTTATAGATGGTGGTAAGCAGACCTCCTGGCCAAATATGCTTCCTCTAAGGCCTTTAAACCTGTGACTTTTGGCCAACATTGAAAATTATTAGCAAACACCCAGAATGAAATTTTCCCCCTTGAAATCAATAACAAAATTCCCATTGACTTCACTGGAGCCAGGATTTCCTCTTTAGATTCTTAGAGTGCATCCTAATGTGTACAAGTGAAGGTTAAGAAAATAAATGTCAACAATTAAGAGGTGGTCAGAAAAAAAAAACTTACTTTCTGGTTAAAATTAATAATATTGCTGGTTTTCAGACAGTATTACACACTAAATAAAGTTAATTTAATCCACAGGCAATATTTTAATGCTATTTTCTTTAGTATCCGTCTATATTTGTATTATAATGTATACTGTTACATAAATAACAGGGACATCTGTTTTGCTGATGCTCAATGCTTCTCTATTTTGGCCTTTCATTTTAGGGGCCTTTTGAATTACAAGATAATTTGTACTAAGTCACTGGTGAATTCCAGTTTGCAGGACAGCTTTGGTTTTGAAAAAAAGAAAGAGAGAAAGTGAGTGTAAGGTGCACATTTCAAACAGGAGTCCCGGTCTTCTTCCTCAGTAGCATACCACCAGTATGCTTAAAGCTGTCCAGTAAGATCAAGAATCAGAGTTTAGAACATAACATAAGAATGGCCCTACTGGGTCAGACCAAACGTCCATCTAGCCCAGTATCCTGTCTTCCAACAGTGGCCAGTGCCAGGTGTCCCAGAGGGAATGAACAGAACAGGTAATCATCAAGTGATCCATCCCCTGTTGCTCGTTCCCAGCTTCCGGCAAACAGAGGTTAGGGACACCTTTCCTGCCCATCCTGGCTAATTGATGGACCTACCCTCCATGAATTTGTCTAGTTCTTTTTTTACCCTGATATGGTTTTGGCCTTCACAGCATCCTCTGGCAAGGAGTTCCACAGGTTGACTGTGTGTTGTGTGAAGAAATACTTCCTTTTATTTGTTTTATCACATTTTCCATTTATTTCCTTATTTTAGATTTGATCATTCTGTAAACTGTGTATTGCTAAATTCTTTTTAGAAAAGTGTTCATACCAGAAGACTAGATACACTTTGAACTCTGGGAGAGTTAGGATTCAGATGAAAACATCTCTAATTGCTATGTCTTCATCTAATGGTCAAAAGCACTTACTGCTTAATTTGATATGATCACTAAACAGGCAGGGAACAAAGTCTGCCACAAAGAGAAGAATGAAGTGTGTGGGCAAGTGTCTGTCTGAAGGGTCACATTTTGACAATTTAGCAGTCTTTATTTCATTCCTTACAGTTTAGATCTTTTGTCATGCTCTGAAAGAGGGTTGGTCAAAAAAATAAAATACACATTAAAAAGGTCATGAATAAAGGAGATAACTATAAAAATACATCTTGATGATCCCCTTTCAGATGAAATTTGATCTCACCTATTGATCATTGGATTTACACCAGATCAAGACTATTAGATTCAGTGTAATTTAATTGTCTGAGCCTGATTTTGTCTACTGTTCATGTCTGTGAAAACCTATTATATTTATCTTTCAGATGCATACATGAAATGGAAGGAGGAGGAAGAGGAACAGCCCTAATAACTGATATTGTTTAATTTATTCAGATGTATGTTTGTGTGCAAGTATCACTTTTTTCCATTTATTTCCTTCTGACTTGTCAGTGCTGACAGCTGGAGAATGTTGTTTCCCTGGTAGGTTTGCAACTCTCTCGCTATAAGAGGTATGTTGAAATGGTGATTTCCATCAGAATTACTTGAATCTTGCAGGACAGTGCAACACTTTTCAGCTTTTATTCATATCTCCCTCTATTTCTCTGTAGCACTTCTATCTTCAGCACTTTATCATAAGGACCCGGTACCATGCTGATGGACACTTGAGAAATCCTTGCTATGAAAGGGAAAGGCATGGGGATTGTAATGGAGTACATTTGTTGCATATGTGCTATGTATACCTGTCAACTATTCCCATCTATAAGGATTTTCTGTAATAGGAATCTAGAATTATCTCATTTTCCCACTGGTTTTACTTTCTTGTTTTTGGTCATGATGCTGTATTTGTGATTCATTTCCTGCATCTAGGTAGGAAGTACTGGTTTGCATATATGCAACCCAATTGGCTGCAATATGAGCTTAGAAAAAAAAATTACTGGCTACAATAGAGTCACATGCTGTGGTAAATTTGTGTATGTAAATTCAGACTGATTAACATTGTTCAAGACCTTAGTACTGTATGCATCTATGGGGGTGTTGCCCCTTGGCCTGATCAGTTAGCCAATATTTAGGACATTGCTGGATTGTTTCAGTTAGGAGAAAAAATTGATCATAGGAGTTGGGTATTTATTTGGTACATTCCTCTTAATTTACAAAGAACATAACCAAAATCCTGTTTCCCTGAGCACAGTAGAAACAGTTTCCATGTTCAGAAAAACAAGTGTAGCTTTCCACCCAGTATTCTTCCCAAAAGAAGTTCTGTCTATTGGCTTCCACCTAGGGCCATGCTCACCACTGCTGCTCTCACGGTCTGCTGGGTCTCTCTCTCTCTCTCTCTCTCTCTCACACACACACACACACACACACACACACACACACACACACACACAC
>NW_020664530.1:13031965-13108342 GCF_002925995.2 Terrapene triunguis
CACACACACACACACACACACACACACACACACACACACACACACACAGGGGCAGTCAATGAATACCTCAGCCCCTGAATTTGCAATTAGTCTCCAGGGAAACCCCTTGGGCTACATAGCTTAGCATCTTCTGAGACCTTGCCATGCTAACCAGTACCTTGAGCGGTGGCTTCTATTGTTTCAGCTCTTACTAGACAAAGCGACAGTTAATTGCTTCCTCATTTATCCTGAATGAAGCATGATTAATTTGCCATCAACTTTTACTAGTTCTGTTATTGATGGCCTACATTCATACCTTAATTACATTAAAACCTTTATTACACAGGTACACCATGGAAATTTTCTGACATGTTAGAGGGAGCTGAAGAAATGTAACACATGGTGGTGAGGGAGCAGGTCTGCTCAGCTTTCTTTATTGCTAGCAGTGTATGATGCTCTGTGTGTGAGAGAGAAGGAGACAGCAATCATTTTCATGTGTTACTATTAGGGTTCAAATGGGACATGCATATATGCAAGGTTCATAAGGCCACTAACATGAGTCAGTCTCTCTCTCTCTGAAAGCTACATTTTTGACTGCTATTTAGGTATTTTTATTACATTCTAAATCCATGGTAGATGTTCCATGCTTAAGTAGAATTTATCAGTTTAATATTATTCTGATTATGCACATGAAAAGGATGCAAGATACATCAATCTCTCCTTTAGTCTGATTCCAATGGGTAGGAACATTTTCATGTGAGAGTCTGTATTAATAGATAAGAATATAATGCAAAGCTTAGTTATTTTTAACTTTCTTTTAACAAGCTTTTCTGCTGTAGAGAACATAAAAGGTAATCATGACTAAAAATGAAACTCAGTGGGAATTACAATAATTTCTGGTGGAGAAATAGCAGTGTCTCTATGTTAGTGTACGGGGTCAAATGTGGAAATGTGTATTCCATTCTAAACTCTGTTTCCCTTTGTGGGCCTGAACAATCATTTAATCTCTGTAAATTGGAGATAACCAACCCCCCTTGTAAACCTCTTTGAAATTCAAAGGTACACTATAAATCCAAGTCTCCATGTAAACTTCTAAGAGAAGTCAGCTGGGAATCTTTTTCTTGTCCCTGTTTCCCTATCCCTGCAATTCCCCTTCTCAATTGGCCTCATTCCTATACTTGTTGGTGTCCCCAGTGAGGCCCACTGGCTAGAAACCCACTCAACCACTTATGTTTGGTAGGAGAGGCCAGCTGTCTCCTTACCAGCATTTTTAGAAATGATAGAGTACAGCAGATTCTCTTAAATTATAAATTAATCCCAGTCTCCTTTGCTCCTCTTTCTGCCAATGTCAACTGAGAAAACTTCTCATGTTGTATTTCAGTCTAGGCAGATGGGCTGTCCCTGCTTGTCAGGGACACTCAAATTATTATTGCTTGTTAATGCAACATTGATGTGATTATGAAAAGTGCAAGGACTTAGGAAGGCATGGTGCAGACAGAGTAAAAAGGGAACCTGTGCTCGGAATGTGCTAATCAGGAAAGCTGGAAATCTCCTGAACTCTGTTATCAGGGTCAGCATCTTGTGTTAGTGAAGCAATTGGACAGCGATTGCATTCATATTTCAGCATCTCTTGGAGTGACATTAGAGGTGAATTTGATGTCACAAACTGCCTTTGAGTTGAGTGTGCAGGCAAAAGAGATATAGGGGGCTTGGATAGGTTTCCATGTCTTCTAATAATAGCTGACCACTGCCAAAGTAAGCCCAATCCACTCTTCCCTATCCTGATTAGGGAAGTATTTGCAACTGTTCCATTCCCTTCATGGGAATGTATTGGCAACACATCAGCATTATTCTGTCTTTGTTTGTGAGAGAGACTGATCATCACAGTCCTGTAAATTTTGCAACTCTCCCCTGGTATTTTTGGATTTAAAAAGCCCTGGCAACACTACTTAAACAGTTCTGATTACAAGGTATCTTATACTGGTAAAATGGTAAGTAGCTTTAAATTACTTTCAAAAGTGCCTTTCCAGTGGTACAATAACTTTTCTACCAAATTTATGGTCCTGCTTTTAAATGCTTTCTAGTTCTTTGTTAATACAAAGCTGCACCAAATCAGCAAAAGCTTGCATCTAAAGTGATTAAGGCTCCGAAATCCTATTTTCAAAAGCGACAGGCACTTAGTAAAGCGCTTAGCAGGCAAAGCACCTAACTCCTATTGAAATGAAACACCTAACCTAAATACATTTGAAAATCTGGCCCTTAGTAGTGTAAGTCTCATTGAAAGTCAATAGGATTTAAGAGTCTAGGTGATTAAGTCACTTTTGAAAATAGATTTAGGCTGTGAAGTCATTCAAGCCTGAATTTGCAAAAGGGACTAGTGATTTTGGGTGCCTCGATGTTTCGGTCCCCAATGAGGGGAGGTCTGAGCATCCACCCTGTGAAAATCAGGCCCCTTGAAGATGTCTCAGTGTAGGCATCCAATATGACTAGTTACATTAGAAAATTTTACCCTGTAACTAATACAAATAGTTTAAAATAAGGATAAGAAAACAGTTGAATGGTCACAAGCTATGACCATTTATACCAGTTAAGGATTTGCTCCCCATGTGGAAAACCAAACTGACCTAGTTTCCAGTGATAAAAATATTCATGACATGGAAGGTAAGAATACTTCAAAATCTCTTCATAATATTCCTATAATAGCACCAACACACAGTCCAATATAGCAATCCTTTGTCTTACCCAGAACAATGGGTGATGCACAAGCACTAGTTGAAAACTCTGATATTCCTGTAAAGATGCCTTTCCTGTTTGAAATTGGTATGTGAGGACTGCTTGATAGGCGGGCCATTTAGGGTGACCAGATGTCCTGATGTTATAGGGACAGTCCCGATTTTGGGGTCTTTTTCTTATATAGGATCCTATTACCCCCCCACCCTTGTCCCAATTTTTCACACTTGCTTTCTGGTCACCCTAGGGCCATTCTTCCTGCTTTCAATCTCATGTAGTAATAGAACAGTGAAAGCTATGTTATTTGTTGGCTTAGGAAAACAAATCTTGATTCTTTATCAAATTCTTTTTCCCAAAAATCTTTTCTGTTCCACTGAACTGGGACAAAAATCTACACTCTAGAAATTCACCTACACAGCAACTGTTTCACCTGGTTAATGTCTGCCAAGAGGATTTTCAACAGGTTCTGCTGTTTCAGTCCTTGACTGGAATTTATCAGAAAGTTATTTGTCATAATGAAATGTAAACCCAACATGAATTTGCCAAACACACCTGCTAATGGCAGCGTTAATAGCCCAAATTTAAGCAAAAAGTGTGGGGCTAACCAGGTAACTAAGCTTTCTCCCTTAGAATGATTTGTTTCGGTCTCTTTATCTTGGTGTCAGGCTGTTTCCTGAAGTTAGTGAAGGGCTATCATTAGAGACTTGTGACTGATTAGTTCTTATGACTCATTATTTCACTGCATCATCATTTAATAGACCTGGTTCCCTTGTTTGCACTTCTGCCAACTCAGGAAAAGCGAACTCATATTTTGATTGATTAATTTCAAACCCAGTCAGGCATAGAAGCTTGAAAATTCAATTGGAGCTCCACTTTCGTTGGGTTTGCATTCTGCTTAGCAAAGTTTCCGCACTGGAGTGGACAGAAGGAACAAAGAGGAAAAAGTGTAAAAACAAAGCAAAGAGTGGGCAGGGTGAAAACTAAGTACCGAGAGACTTCAGAAAGAATCAGAGAAACACAACATAGTGGGGAAAATATGCATTACTATTTAAGACAGGACACCCGCTTGTTCCATCTTAGCCTCTGGGGAAATGAGATCTTCTGTACCTAGTACATTGTACATGCTTCTCTTACTTGAATTAAATCCAGGTCAAGTTTCCCTAGAAAAAAACATTTTAACTGAATCTCCTTAAAGGAGACAAAATCCTAAAGGAGTAGGATAACTGTCTTTGCAGCAGCACTACTGAGAAGGATCTAGGAGTTGTGGTGGATCACAACCTCAACATGAGTCAACAACGTGCTGCTATTGCAAAAAAAAAAAAAAAAGGCAATTTGGGGTTGTATTATCAGAGGTATGTCATGTAAGCCATGAGAGGTAATAGTACCACTCTACTTGGCGCTGGTTAAACCTCAGCTGGTGTACTGTGTCCAATTTTGGTCCCTGCTGTATAGAAAGGATGTGGAGAAACTGGAAAGAATCCAGAGGGGAATGATAAAAATGATCAAAGGGATGGAATGCAAGCCATAGGAGCAAAGGCTGAAGGAACTGGGTATATTTAGTTTGGAAAAGAGGAGAATAAGGGGAGACATGATAGCAGTTTTCAAATATGGCAGTTAAAAGGCTGCCAGAAGAAAGATAGAGAAAAGTTGTTCTCTCTTGGTTCATACAGCCTGTGCATCCCTAAATGACACATAAGATGTATCCTGAGATCCATGCTAATAACACCCAAGGGAAACAGATCATTCCAGTGAGGGACATGCTGTGTGACACTACCTTTTCTCTGATGCTGGAAGGACACATGCCAAGAAATTAAGGGACAGTAAAATGCTAACCAAGGTGGTGGTGGTCTGGTTTTATGCCCACTTTACACAGGTGCAAATGACTATACAAGACAGGATTAAGGGACTTAGGCTTTTTGGTAATTACACTGGAGCCAAATATAAAATAATGCATATCTAAGAAGTGGTAGCCAGCTCTGACCATGGAGCTCTGATCCAGACACACCTGGAGATGTTTCATTATTTCACCCAGGACAGATGATGGAGCAAGTGGGTTGCAGGCATAGGCTTGGATATGGGCGTAGGCTTGACCATGGAGGCTACAGGATCAGTTTGCATAGCAGAGGTATCATAGTCTGAGGCAAGCTGGTGAGGTCATGGACATAGCAGTAATCAATAAATCCATGTGGCAACATCTACCTGCATGATATTAATGTGTGAGTGATGGCAGTGCTGCATTGGCCGAGAAATGACATGAGTTACACAAAGGCTGCTATGCCCCCTTGTCCTTATCATTTGAAGGATACTCACTTCCCAACGCCGAGCAGTCTCTCCAGTGCGGGTTGAGGACACTTGGCCAAGAGAGTACCGGGCTTCTGGTTGCCTATATTGCATGCTTCTTTCTCTTATGACAGCACTATCTGAAAATATCCCATCTTGCTCCTATTGATCATATCAGCACACCTTTCTTCTGCCCACTAACCATGGTTTTGTAGTCAGACTCCTATCTCCAGAATATTTTCCACATTCCACCACCAACAGGAGAATTTTTCAAGATGTAAAACAATGATAAATATTTCTTGTGATTGAACTTGATGGAGAAGCACGTGGCTAGAATTTGTGCTCCAGCTGCGTTCTCAGCCCTCTTGCTTCCAGTGTGGGTCAAAAAAGGACGCCTATTCTAGCATCAGGGGAGCAGCCTGTAAGAATTCACTCTCCGAGGTATTGCTTAATTTTTGCACTTATCTGTGCCCAATGTGCGTTGGCCAGCCAGGAGAATTTTTCCGCTAACCAGGAGACAGGGTAGTCTGTTACCTCTGCTGAAACTTGTCATACCTTGTGTATAGAGCCATAATGGCACCTGACAGCATCCTTTTAAACAGTTCCAGAGTAAACTTGGCAAGTGATTCTTCACACATGCTGTACCAGCAGCTCCCCTGTAGCTGGAAGATTTGGAAGTCTGGCCTTTTCATTTCGTCATCTGGTATTAGCTTGTCTTGCTCCCTGTCCCTGCAGCAAAATTATAGTGCTATCATCAGCTTCTACCCACTTCACACACCAGCACTCCCAACCCACCATTTTACAAAGACACACAGAGTGGAAATATAAGCACTGAATCACACTTTGTGCAGCTGCTTATCTTGGCACACTGTGGTCTGGGGTCAGATTTCATTATGATTCCTTTACGCCACTATAAACCCAGCTTTTCTGATTCGTGTAAGGCAGAGTCCCTGTGTGGTACAGGAATTACATGAGATAAACATGATTGCCACAAAATTAACACAGGGTCCTCACACCATATTCCATCTTTATCATTAAACAGAGTCTCTATTGATATGTTTTCTTCTGATCTCTCACATTAGGAATCATGTAGTAATAACCAACAGAGAAAATATTGCCAGTAAGTAACAGGTGTGTAATAAAGCAGCAAGAGCCCATGGGAGAGATGATGAAATGTGAATGCACACTTTGAATTCACCTGTGTGAAATCCCCTAACACACGAAGACACTGGAGGTAAGCTGACTTTGATTTAATCATCATGAAGTTGATGTAACTGAGTAAAAAAAGGCAAACGGTTTAATTCCTTCAGGGTTTAGATTGAGGCCTTTTGGGAAACTAATTTAAAGGTTAGTTCTTCTATTTTCCCCTCTTCTCTGTAATATGTCAGGCCACCAGGACGTAAGGAGGAAGCGGAGGGAATCAGCAGACACCAGTAAAAATGATTCAGTGGTGTACATCTATCTTTTTTTTTTAAAGAACACCCTAGAATAAATTCTATAAATTATTTCTCACATATATTAGTATTATTTTGTTATGGGGATTGATGCTGTGTAATGGTCTTGCACCCAGCACCACACTTAATGTTGTAGGATGGAATCCATGGAAAGTTGCCTCTAGACTTTTTTCCTAGGAAATCTGCCTTACATTGTTAAGATGATGGTGGGTTTTATCTAGTGAAATTGACATCACACAGGAAAGGAGCAGCCTTCATTCATAGGATACAAATGACAGAGATTTGGGATATTGAATTAACATTATAAAAGAGCAGAGAGATGATCACAGAGCTGGTATAGAATCTGAATGAGATACTGTAGAAGGAGAAAACGTAGGTTCACCTATGTGTATCTCTCTGTATTATACAATCAATATATATTACTCACATATATCATGTGTATATATGTGCATTACAGACAGTATTTACTCTAAGAAGGGATTAAGGCTTTTAAAAAATGAATCACAGAAATGCAGTTACAATGTGAAAACATTTTTAAAAAATCCTTTGAGTTGCAAATTTGTTATTGAGAGTTCTTTTTTTCTGAACAGTAAATCTCATTTGCCATAAATAATATTTGGACTAATACCATTTTCACACTGGGATATTCATCCTTTCTTGAAAGCATTCTTTAGAAATGCTGTGGAAAGGTCTGTATATTGTATTGGGATTTTCTACACACATCAAGCTCTATTCATCTGAAAATTAAGCTCCACAGCTGGACCCTATTTGCAATGCAGTGGGATGAAATTAAAATAACTGTAACCACAGAATGGCACTTTTTAGGCTTTTCATTCGACTACCACCCACCACTATAGGGTCATCACCATGTACAGTATCAGGGCTAATCCCCCAGTGTCGTTCTGTGTCTCTCTCCCTCTTCTCAGCTGTTTGTCATACCAGCTGCCTGAAGTAAACTAAAGAGTACACAGAAAAATAAAATGTCCAGGTTGCGTGCCACACTGACGCAGGGGAAAGAATTTCTCCCCTTGCTTATAGTTAAGAAAGTGACACTTCTTTCTTTACACCAAAGCATAGCTGAACAATAGATGACTCATCATCTGAACAATAGATGACTCATCATTTAATGGAATGTAATATTTATTAAGTGATTTGCACTGAACAAGAAACAGACGAATACACAATCCCTATACTGAGGCATCTACAATCTCAGGCAAATTGTGGGTGCACAAGTGGGGGGGGAAGGATGAAGGAACCTCTAACTTCTCTCCTGTAACCTCACACAGTAGCCATTCAGTCTAGCTCTC
Organism: Terrapene triunguis; assembly: GCF_002925995.2. Taxonomy (NCBI): domain Eukaryota; kingdom Metazoa; phylum Chordata; order Testudines; family Emydidae; genus Terrapene; species Terrapene triunguis. The sequence goes on from NW_020664530.1 coordinate 13,039,716, forward strand.
CCTGCATTCACCTGAGGACCCTCTGGCATGTTGCCCACTTCCCTGCTATGGGCAATGAGCATAGGCCACAAGCCCTTTAAGAGCTGTTGCAGCTGTCATAACTTCTACTGTACTTCCTTAAGGAGGCAGCTCTGCAGTACCCTAACAATGGTCAGTGTTGAGACAAATTGCACTGGCAGGCCCAGCGGACAGCTCAGTCTTAATTTTTTGTTTTAATAATAGTGAGTGGGTGACATTACTTTTTATAGAGACGGCAAAATTTTCACAAGCACCCAAGTCCCATTTGCACAAGTGACTTGCACACAGGCATTTAAGTCCCATTGACTTTCAATGAGATTTAGGCTGCTAGGTAACTTAGGCACACTTGAAAATTCTACCAGTTGGTGTAGTGTTTGTGAGCTATGTGGAAGGAGGAAGATTTGAGGAGGGAACTGAAAGAAGAATGAGATACTAGGGCCACTGGGAGAGGGAAGATGGTCAGAGAACAGTGGCTGGAATGGAGGGAAGATGGAGACAAAAGAAGACTTTTCTTGATTAATTGGCAGAGCCAACTGGCCAGGTGGGAAGTGGTGGGAAATGAAATCAGAGATGTAGCTAGAGGCAGAGTTATCCACAACACTGAATGGGATGGATGAGAAGCTAGAACTGTCATGAGGAGACCCTTTCACAGAGTACTATACATGATGGGAAGATGATTTCCATGGTCTATAGGGCAGGAAGTTCAGAATGGCTATTTAAAAGCAGAAAGGGTCAATGGGTTAGTTTAGATTGACATTAGGTGTAACAGAGATCAGAATCTGGTCCTGAATCTCAAACCAAATACAATTTAGGCTTAATGGCACTCAGCAGGGATTTGCACTCCTTACTTGGGTAGGCTATTTGTTTAGTTCAAAAAGTGAGGAAGCTCCCATTGAATTCAATGGAAGCAGGTTTGGACCCAATGCAATGAAAAATCACCCTAAAATTTGACAGTACTTTATTTTATAGCTTTAGTGTAGAATCAGTACAATCAGCTTTTCTGTTAGAAAATTACTACTCCACCATCTCCAGTATGTGCATTCTGTAGCTCCAGGTTGTTCCAGATTTAGCCCAGTGTAAAGGAGTGAAGAGTATGGCCCTCAGATTCTAATAAACCATGTCTCAAAAGAACAGCAAGTCTCAACAATAGAATTAATAGGCGTGATCACACTTTTTGAAAGTGTGAACTTTTTTCAGATGATTTTTCAAACAGATTTCAGAGGAAGAAGCAGGGAGGCAGGGACTTAACTTCATCGTTGGATCTTGAAATATGATTTCTAGAAAAGCATGGAAGAAGAGTAAATAGAGGGTCAAATGAAATGAAGTTTTAACTAGCCCTGCTCAGTGAGCAAATAAGATAACTACTGCATTGACAATTCTGTCATGTTGCTATTGATCTTAGTTGTTTTTAAAAGAGGACAAGACATTTACAAATTTAAATCATCACCTAACAGTCTGACTTCCTAACTTCTGAGAATGTGCACAAGACATTGTCAAAAGAGTTTAGTTAAAATAGCTTCGGGCGGCCATGCAAATGTAAACAAATGGTCTGGCGGCCCTCCAGCGGCTTGTCCTGACAGGCCACATGCGGCTGATGAGCCGCAGTTGCCCACCACTGTTATAGACTGTAATCAAGTCACCCCTTAACCTTCTCTTTGTTAAGATGAATAAACTGAGTTCCTTGAGTTTACCACTATAAGGCATGTTTTCTAATTCTTTAATCATTCCCCTGGCTCTTTTATCCCATTCTACACATGGGGAACTATGGCCTGGTCTACACTTACCCCCCAATTCGAACTAAGGTACGCAACTTCAGCTACGTGAATAACGTAGCTGAAGTCGACATACCTTAGTTCGAACTTACCGCGGTTCAGACGTGGTCCACACGCGGCAGGCAGGCTCCCCCGTCGACTCCGCGGTACTCCTCTCGTTGAGCTGGAGTACCGCAGTCAACGGCGATCACTTCCTGGTTCGAAGTATCGCGTCCAGACCAGACGCGATAAATCGAACCCGGAACTTCGATCCCCAGCCGCCGAACTAGCGCGGTAGTGTAGACCTGGCCTATGTTTCTGAGCAATAGTAGAACATATAGGCACTCTCACATTTTCATTCTGGGAGCCTGAACATGCAAAGTGTTGAGTGCTCACAAGTTCCCACTAACACTGGGCCCAGTCCTGCTCCCACTGACTTTAGTGAGGATAGAGTTGGGCCCAGGGCAGGAGTTGAAGGAGATCTCCAGGAGATGTTCAGCACTACAAACTGACAGGGCTGTTATAAAGGTTAAATGGGACTAATTAATGTGTGGGAAGGAAACTATATGGGTCCAAGGATTTTGTTACATAAAATGCATACAGTATTAAGGAGGTAGATATGTCGGGTCCTGTTCAAATCTTCTGGTTCAAGATTTGGGTGAATGCTAACATTATCTGTCCCTGGCAGTTAAACAGTAAACAGTTGTAATGATTAAGGCTTTTGTTATTTCAAATAGTTTATTGGTCTCAAAAACTGTGTGTTGTGAGAGTTCTGTCCAGTCCAAAGTTCTAAATGGCACCTCTGCTGACAGACTCAGGAGAAAGCTAAGGATGTGGGGCCTTCTCCAATGCCCATCAAAGTCCGTGGAAAGACTCCATTATAGGTGTGGACTCCTTAATGGGCACGAAGGCCTCAAGCAGGGCCAGCTCCAGGCACCAGCGAAGGAAGCAGGTCCTTGGGGTGACCAATGGAAAGGGGCGGCACGTCCGGGTCTTCGGCGGCGGGTCCCTCGGTCCCTCTCTTCCTCTTTGAGCTGCCACTGAAGTGCCGCTGAAGAACAAAGCGGCACGACTGAACTGCTGCCAAAGTGCCGCCGATCGGCTTTATCTTTTTTTTTTTTTCGCTTCGCTGCTTGGGGCGGCAAAAAAGCTGGAGCCGGCCCTAGCCTCAAGCATTTGGATTTCCAACTTGAGGTTGTGACACACAGTTTAAAGGCTCACTGAGGGAGTTCTTCTATGGTTCCTGTTTGGTGGATAAATAAGACTCTTGTCTTCCTAATAGGTGCCAGAACTGTCAATCTAGCATAAGTCTGGAAGATTAAATTGTATATCATATAAAGCAAACAATACTAACCAGGTTGGTGATGCCTGAAAGTTGTTGCCAGCTGATGGCTATTTGGCTGTCTTTGTGAAATGTGTTGGTGGCTTCTTTAGTTTCTAGTGGGCATGTGGGCACATCACACAAATCACCAATGTAATTGTCACAATTAGGTACTTTATTTGGCAACTTCAGCAGTGCCAGGAGATTGAGCTGATTGTAGAAACTGGACCATTCTTTTACACCAGAGGCGGCCCTACAGATGAGGGTTGAGGCATTTTACAGGCCACTAAAGAAAAATGTGCATTGCTACTGTACCAGTTGTGTGGATCAATAGAACATTTTAGTCTCCGTGGCTGTCAGTCTGGCACCTTTTCCTGAACACTAATGTCACAGGTACACACAAAATGAAATAAAAAGGTGTGTGTATCTGGGGGAAGTGAGCTAGGGAAATTGGTGAGGAGCAGAAGCAACAGAACTTTGCTTTCTTTCCTTTTGCTTTTTAAGGGCTGGATCTGGAAAAGGATGACCCCAGATTGTTAGAAGCCTTAAATAATTTTAAATGGTTGAATATTTTACAATATGTTAGCATCTTTTCCCAAACTTTTTAGAGAGTGTTTGCAGCCACTCGAGACTGTTTTTCCTGGACAAGTTCATCAACCTGCTAATTAAAATTTTAGGAGAGTGTAAAATATCCTGAAAAAGTTTCACAGAGTAATCCTCTGATTAGACGTTATACAATAACAAGATTTTTCCCCCAAGGGCCACATTGTGTTTTGGCATGCAACAATATACATATTAATATCAAAATTAAATTTCACAGAGGTGTAAACCACATTTTATTTAAGCAATAAGACATGACTCTCGGTGCTTTTGTTGGAGGCTGCTATACCCTTTAGGTGTATTTGAGGCCCCAGACTGAAAGCTCGGTAGATTTAACCACCTGAAAAAGTACAATAATCTCCCAGAAATGCACTGCCTGGGACGTATTCTTGCTATGAAATTAAAATTGTTTTCAAAGGAAGCGGGATTAAATCATCAAAAAGGTAATTAATATTAGATAATTAAACCGATGTCATACTCTGCCTTTTGCAAGGAATCTTGAGACAGGGATTACATCATTCAAACACTCTTTCAGAAAACTCCATTACAGTTTTAACATAATTTAATTAATTGCTATTGGCCACATGTTATGTCAGCTGTATCTTATACCAAAATGTATGCATCATGAATGTATAAGCCATTCTGGGCATATTTTTATCCCTTAAATTAAAAGAAAGTATAAATATGGCAAACTATGCATTAAAACCTATTTGACTTATACCTGCCATCTCTTACCCAGTGACATCAGTTTGGAGGTATGGTTGTGGGAGAAAAAAATAGCCAAAGTCTCAGTCTTCTACACTTGTGTGTAAGCTATAGGTGGAGCAGACTACTTTGCTCTCTGGTGTAATTATGGAAAAGAGCGGTGAGTGGCACACCTGATAGTGTTTTAATAAGTACTTTGCTATTGGGTGTAGTATCTAGCGAAAAAATAGTTTGAAATCATAGGCTCAATTTTGCTCTGCCATTTGAGAAGTACAGAGTTGTTTATTCCAAACACAGTGTGGGTCACTATTATGAACAATTAGAATGGAAGCAGCTGTGTTATGAAATTTTGCCAGAGTTTTCAGTATGCCAATCAATCTATCCAGCTCTTAGTATTCCTTACGCAAATTGTGCCATAACCCCAAATATATTGGCAATCTGCCAAGTTTGTGACCAAATTAATAGAAGGATTTTTTTTCTTACCTCTGAGATGGATTGGAAATTGAATCTATATAGATATTGACCCTGAAATGTCCACATAATCATTTTGGTGATACAAGAAGCTGTTGCAGTCATCGGACCACATTCATCCATTGCAATCATGTATTTGTGCCAATAGATTGTTCTTGAAAGCAACAAGGTGTATGTGTGTGTGTGTGTATATATATATATATATATATATATATATATATGTATATTTATATATATATATATATGGGCAATACTGTCACTAGGTAAGAAGGAACTGTCTGACACTTAGCAATCTTCGTAGCTCTCCTCTTGCAATGAGTTCCACATGAGTGCAGGAGTCCACATGTGCTGCTGAGTTCAATACAGGATTGGTACCCAATGACTAGCTTGTGAAAATGCATATACATTGACATTCCTGTAGCATCAGTCAGATCTCACTGCCATATCTTTATAAGCTATGCTTCCAACAAAAATGTGTGAAATTTTCATACCAGCACCATTGTCCCAGTCACATGGGATAACAAATAGATAATGTGTTCCTGAGTTTTTCCCCCCCCCCCCCATGTTGTGGGCCAAATTCCCATACCTGCTATACAGGCAGAACTCTCATCAAACCCAAAGGGAGGTTCGGTAATTTGTATTATCCTACATAAGCATTAATTGTGCAAGACCATCCTCTGTGCACTCCTGGGGCAGGTATAAAACAAAATGGGAGGAGCTAGGGGAATTAAAAACGTTAGTTTTATTTAGGCCTAATTCTGAAGACATTACTTAGGTCAACGTTTTTTAACAAATGTTTTTCAATTTTTCAGTAAAATCTGTAAATGAAAAATTTCATTTCTTTTCAGTTTTAGATCGTTCCTTTTCTTCTCCTCCCTGCCCCCCTTTGCACTTCCAATGTGAGAAAAGTTAAGGGGACAGTTGAATGACACATGAATCAACACAGCATAATGTGTGCAAAAAAAATATAGGTGCAGAATTGAGAGATGTTTCTTACATCTGGGATTGATTGTTTCAGTTACATTAGCTCCTGTGTTGTTTGTACTGTAGTTACATCACTCATCCTTTTTTCTTATGAAAAACCATTTCAAGAGAGATAGGATGGAAAAACACAGAAAATACTAAGCCTGATTATGATCTCACAACTGTTTGAATCCAGAATCACTCCCACTGATTGCAACCATTTAACTTCAGTCATGTGGACTGCATAGGGATGGATGTCTTCCAATTGTGTGGAATTGGTGGTTTGTTGCATATTGTACTCTGTAGCTTTTTAGTTGATGGTTATGTTTGGGGTATTATGTTGAATTATTATTAAAGAAAAGAGTTTGTTAAGGGAAGATTATCTGTAACAATGTTTATCATTTGGGGAAGTTTCTGCATATTCACAATAATGATAAAGGCTGTCTGTTAAATATATGGTTCACCTTAAAAAAAAAAAGTTGTTTTTTAGATAAAGTTCAAAAAAATCTCCAAGTATGTTATAAAACAATGTTTTCTCAACCTTTGGCATTCAGGCTTTTTGCATGAATCTGTAAGAGAACATCAGATAATATGCTGGGAGTCCGCTGCTTCTTGTTTTTTTCATGTGGAAGAACTTTGAATTCTAGACAAGTTTGAGAAGAAACTCTTGACTGGCAGGAGGATCTCCATTGCAAATTGGGGCAGGAGAAGATACACAAAAGAGATTTATAATGAGATTTCTTTCACCAATTGTCAGGCAGAGAGATTGATACTCGATTTTGTATTTTTCCAGTCAAGTGTAAGGTATTTTGATGTTTTTCATCCAGACCTGTAAATCAATGTTTCAATGTGCTGTTTCCTCAAAACTACCGGTATTGCTTTTGCTAATGTCTGTATTCCAGTTAGTCTGTAGCAACATATAGTTGAAATAAAAAACAGTAATGTTTTTTGTCTTTAACTGCTTTCTATTTCATGACAAAGCACCAAACAGTGTATGTAAAGTGCAAGTCTCTGTGCACAAACTGTGAGGGTATAGAACATGTGTCCTGTGGCCATTAAAGTACAAAGAGGCTTAGCTATTTTCTTAGAACAGGGGTACTGCTGTATGTGTAGTTAGTTTTAGGCAGTTTCTGTTTGCACTGCCAAGGTAGTTACTTAGGGCATGGCTACACTTGCAAGTTAGAGCACATTAAAGCAGGCCTGTGCGCTCTAACTCACAATGCGTCCACACTGGCAAGGCACGTAGAGCGCCCGGACTCCGCAGCTAGAGCGCTCCTGGTACTCCACCTCGGCGAGTGGAATAACGTTTGATGCGCCGCCGCTGGAGCGCCCCAGCGCCAGTGTGGATGCCCTGGTCTGTTAATGCACTCTGATCGGCCTCCAGAAGTGTCCCACAATGCTTGTTCTAGCCACTCTGGTCATCACTTTGAACTCTACTACCCTGCCCTCAGGTGACCAACCATCAGAGCCGCCCTTTAAATTCTCTGGGAATTTTGAAAATCCCCTTCCTGTTTGCTCAGCCAGGCATGGAGTGCTCTCAGTGAATCTTTCCAGGTGACCATGCCTCCACACACCAGGCGATCCCCAGTATGGAGCAATGGCGAGGTGCTAGACCTCATCAGTGTTTGGGAGGAGGAAGCTGTCCAGTCCCAGCTGCGCTCCAGCCGTAGGAATTAGGATACCTTTGGGCAGATATCAAGGAACATGACGGAAGGGGGCCATGACCGGGACTCGGTGCAGTGCAGGGTTAAAGTGAAGGAGCTGTGGAATGTCTACTGCAAAGCCCATGAGGCAAACCACCGCTCCAGTGGTGTCCCCAAGAGCTACTGTTTCTACAAAGAAGTGGACGCGATACTTGGGGGTGACGCCACCTCCACTCCGAGGACCACCATGGACACTTCAGAGCCCATTTCAACAAGGCAGGAGGAGGAGGAAAGCGGGAGTGAGGGTGCTGAGGAGGAGGAAAACATCCCAGAATCCCTAGATGTAGGCAGCCAGGAGCTGTTCTCAAGCCAGGAGGAAAGTAGCCAGTCGCAGCAGCCAGTGCTTGGGGAAAGACAAACACCAGAGGAGATTCCCAGTAAGTGGCTTTTATTTTGGGAAGGAAGTTATTTGGTATGGGCTCTTGGGGCAAGGAGGGTTAGGGCTACATGCATGCAGAAAAGGGCGTTGATGTGCTCTCTTATATTGCGGTAATCGGCCTCAGTGATCTCTTCAAAGGTCTCAGCCAGAACTTGCGCAATGCGCTTGTGCAGGTTTCTTGGGAGAGCCACTGTGGTCCCTGTCCCAGTCAGGCTAACATGTCTGCCCACTGTGCCGTGAGGGGTGGGGGGACTATTGCTGCACACAGGCAAGCTGCATATGGGCCAGGGCAGAAGCCGCATTGCAGTAGAAGACCCTCCCTTGCCTCCCAGGTCACCCTCAGCAGCAAGATATATTCCAGGATGAACTCCTGTGAAAAATGTGGGGACAGTGTTCAGTATAGGGGCCCCCTGCAGCTGTTGGCTCTCCCCAAGGCACAGAAATCCAGAGGACAGTACGGCCGTGAAACAATCAGTCCCCCTTCACCCTGTACTTACTCACCATTTTGGGGCTCCCGTGGGTTATGTGAGCTCGCTTTGGGATGGGCAAATTATGTGATTGTGTAGACTGTGCTTGCCCTTAAGTATGGGGGAATCATTGTTCTGTCTGGTGTGAACAATGCTGCCTCTCTCAAGTGTTGCATTTTGCCTTTACAGATGCAACCTTGAGATCTCAGTCGTCCGTGTTATCACCAGAAGAAAGACTTCAAAGAATTAGGAAGAGGCCACGTAGAAGCAAAGAAGACATGCTGCATGAAGTAATGCAGCAGTCCCTTAATGAGAATCTAAAAGCGTAGGAGTGGAGGGAGAGTGAAAGGAGGATCCGCCAGCAGAATGCAGATCGATGGCACATAAGTGCGGAGCTCCGGCAGCAAAGCATGGATCGACTGATAAGCATCATGGAGCGCCAAGTGGACTCGATCCAGGAGCGCGTAGCCATGCAGGTGGAGCACTACCACTCCTCCCCCCGCCCCGCAGCCATTGTCCCAAAACTCTTTCCCTTGTGCTCCCATGTCACCTCCAACCCACTTTCCCCAACATCCAGGTTCTTATCGCCATCAGCTGCCTCCAACATCTGTAGCTTCACCACCCAGGACTGAAAACTACGACTCTTACCCACTGCACTCAACCCCCATCACCATGCAGTATAGCCATCCTGAAGTGCAACATTTATTGCACAGTGCTCCAGATAGGAAGGCGGAGTATGACAACAGGACATACGCAAATCTGTGATTGTACTGTTCCCTTCCCCACTCCACCCAACCCCACCCCCCTTGCCCTGTTTCCCAAGCAGTTGTGTTTCTTTAAATGAATTTTCTTTTCAATAAATGGATTTCTTGGCTTTGAAAACATTCTTTATTATTGCATAAAGTAAAAGTTACCTTAGCCCAGGAAAGCAACAGGCACTGCAAGTCAGCGTAGCAAACACAGATTCCTACGAACATTGGAACCACTGCACTTCACTTCTGTGCAGGGCACCAGACATTACTGGTGGCTTTCAGCCTCAAATTGCTCCCTCAAGGCATCCTTAATCCTTGCAGTCCCGTGCTGGACCCCTCTAATAGCCCTGCTCTCTGGCTGTTCAAATTCAGCCTCCAGATGTTGAACCTCTGAGTTCCATGCCTGAGTGAATTTTTCACCCTTCCCAAATGTTATGGAGGGTACAGCACGTGGATATAACTGCGGGGATGTGGTCATCGACCAGGTCCAGCTTCCCATACAGAGAGCACCAGCGGCCCTTTAAACATCCAAAAGCACACTTCACCATCATTCTGCACCAGCTCAGGCTGTTGTTGAACCTCTCCTTGCTGCTATCAAGGCTCCCTGTGTAGGGTTTCATGAGCCAGGGCATTAAAGGGTAAGCGGGGTCTCTAAGGTGATCTTCTGGTCTGGGAAAAAAGTCCCGGCTTGCAGCTTCCTGAACAGGCCAGTGTTCCGAAAGATGCATACGTCATGCACCTTTCCAGGCCAGCCTGTGTTAATGTCAATGAAACACCCACAGTGATCCACAAGCGCCTGGAGAACCATAGAGAAATATCCCTTCCAATTAACATACTTGGAAGCTAGGTGGGCTGGTGCCAGAATTGGAATATGCGTCCCATCTATCGCCCTTCCGCCATTAAGGAAACCCATTTGTGCAAAGCCAGCCACAATGTCATACACTTTACCCAGAGTCACGGTTCTTCTGAGCAGGATGCGATTAATGGCCCCGCAAACTTGCATCAATGCGATTCCAACGGTCGATTTTCCCATTCCAAACTGCTTAGCGACTGCTCGGTAGCTGTCTGGAGTTCCCAGCTTCCAGATTGCAATAGCCACCCATTTCTCCACTGTCTCAATCTCGTGTCTTTGCAGGATGGGGGCGAGCTCCTCACACAATCCCATGAAAGTGGCTTTTCTCATCCGAAAGTTCTGCAGCCACTGCTAGTCATCCCAGACTTGCTGGACCATGTGATCCCACCACTCAGTGCTTGATTCCCGAGCCCAAAAGTGGCGTTTCATGGTGGTGAGCATGTGTGTGAATGCCACAAGCAATCTCATGTCGTATGCGTTACTCGAGTCGATATCATCATCTGAGTCCTCACTGTCAGTTTGGATCTTAAGGAGTAACTCAACTGCCAAATGTGTCGTGCTGGCGAGACTCATCAGCATATTCCTCAGCAGTTCGGGCTCCATTCCCGCAGACCAAAAGGGAAGACAGAGCGTGCAGTACAAAAAACGTTGAAAGATGGCGCCAAATGTGGACAGAAGCACAGCGTTTGCTGGGATGTGAATCAATGCATCACAGGGTGTTGGGACAGGACCCAGAATGCCCCGCATTCCCCGCCCCCTTCCCACAAGTCACAGCGCCAGAATGGGAAGAGGTGTTCTGTGGGACAGCTGCCCATAATGCACCGCTCCCAATGCCGCTGCAAGTGCCGCAAATGTGGCCATGCCAGTGCGCTTGCAGCTGTCAGTGTGGACAGACTGCAGCGCTTTCCCTACTGCGCTCTACGAAGGCTGGTTTAACTCAAAGCGCTCTACATTTACAAGTGTAGCCATGCCCTTAATATAAGTAATTTAGCATTGTAAAACAATTGGGGACATCTAGGGGCAGTTGCTTAGGGTAGGTGGTGGCTCAGTAAAAGTGGGTACCACTGTATCATATGAACCTGGTAAACATAAATATGCTGCATTTATGCAGTGGTGTAACACCATGGAGGACACCCTAGAAATGAACAGAATAAACAAGAGCCTTCACCTGTGAAACTCTCTAGGGGTCATGCTCAGAGAAGGAAATGTCACACGCTCAGCAACCCAGCCTGAAACCTATACCTTCCTGAATCAATAGATACTTGACACAGTGTGTCACAGAACTGAAGAACTTACTGTATGTGTTGGACACTATCAACTGCTGTTTAAGGAAGTCATAAGCAGATAAGTTGCTGAGGGGACTGGGAGTGCTCTACTGATCCAGTTTCCTAATCCCCCATGCAGATAGGATTGCAATCTATCAGAGATGAATTACAATTGCACCTCCCCCTAGACATTTTTCTTCATAAAATGTATAAATCTGAGGAATATGGACCCTGCTTCTTTAAGCATGAGTGTGGCAGGGCAGGGGTAAACCCCTTGAATGCCCTGCTAAAATGCTGGCTAAGCCCTAATTTCTGGTAGGGAAGCCAGGTGTGGGGGCCCAGGCGGTCAGCAGAGAGCCCAGCTGCAATCCCTAACGAGCACTGGATCACTGCTATGAGTTGAGTTGAGTAGCGACAGCTGGGCTGAAGAGGAGGAGGGCTATAAGAGCCCAGGGAAAGCTCAGTCGGGAGGCTAGCCTGGGAGAGGATAAGAGCAGTGCCGGCTCCAGGCACCAGCCCAGCAAGCAGGTGCTTGGGGCGGCCAACAGAGAGGGGTGGCACGTCCGGCTCTTCGGCGAATTGCCACCGAAGACTGAAGCGGCGGCGGTAGAGCAGATGGCGACTTTTTTTTTTCTTTTTTTTCTTTTTGCTGCTTGGAGCGGCAAAAACCCTGGAGCCGGCCCTGGATAAGAGGGTTACATCTCTGTCGCCTCACCAAAGGAAAGGAGCCTCATTGGCCAGGAGACCCTGGGAGGGTCTGACTGGGGATAGCCATTGGGGGGGAAAAGAGGGATAACACTGTTGCACTGTAAATGAAGACAAGGGTGAAGCAACAAAGAAGGCGTGGGGACTCTTTATTTTAACCAACCAACACAGGGCACAGGCACAAGAGAGTGGAAACCTGTGCGGACCCTGTGACACTGGGGGCTTGTCCAGGATCCTTCTAGCCATTGTTACTAGTGGCTGCCAGCATAGAGGAGACTCTAAAGTGGCTGGTGACCACAGTGCAAGAAATGCAACAGTCCCAACAGACAGAATGACAGGCCCTAATGATGTGGCAGGCGGACCAACAGCGGACACTCCAGGAGTTTATCAGGGAACAGTCTGCGACCCAACAGATCCTCCAAAGATTGATGAGTCTGGCACCAGGGGATGGGACCAGGACACTGCGGTGGGGGATCTGTAAGATGGGCCCCACAGACAACCCCGATGCATTTCTGGGGACTTTCGAACGGGTGGCTACGGCAGCCAGCTGGGAACGGGCGACCTGGGCCCTGTGGCTAGCCCTATACCTGGGAGGGGAAGCCCAAGCCACGTTCATGGCTTTGGGTGAGGCCCAGGCCAGAGACTACGAGGCTGTAAAGGCCGCTATACTGGACCGCGTGGGGCTCTCAACCAAGAGATACTGTCAGTGGTTCTGAGTGGCCCACTGGATGGAGGGCATTCGCCCAGAGACTAATGGACTGGGCCACCCGGTAGTTGAGGCCCACAGCTCAGACAATACAGGCGGTCATGGACCAAGTGGTCTTGGAACAGTTCCTCCTTGGATTCCCAGACCCAGTTCGCATGTGGGTCCGAAGACATCAGCTGGCCCACATGCAGGAGCTGCGCCAGGGTTTTTGCCGCCCTAGGCAGCAGCGCTCCTCCTCTGAGCATTCAGCAGCGGGGGTCCTTCCGCTCCGTGTCTGCGGGGCACTTTGGTGGCAGGTCCCGGAGCGAGTGAAGGACCCGCTGCCGAAGACCCGGAGAGGAAGGACCCCCCGCCGCCGAATTTCCACTGAGGACGGCAAAATGCCTCTCCCCAAATCCTGATGCCCTAGGCGACCGCCTAGGGTCGCCTAGTGGAAGCACCGGCCCTGCCCACATGGCTGATGCAGTCCAACTAACGGAGGAATATGTGGAAGCAGAGCGGCCCTGGCGGGTAGTGAAGCCCAGCAAGGGAACAGGACCAGGGAAAAATCCACTGGACTCTATACCCATCAGGGGTATAGAGGGGGTCAGACCCGGGGCCCTCCCGCAGTCGAGAGCTAACCTGTTGGCAGTGCGGACACCTGGGCCATAAAAAGCAGGACTGTTCACAGATGGAATGTGGGCTGGCCGACTTTTGTGGGTGGACGGGGGGGCCAGAAGGGAGCGGAGAGATACCCTCTGACCACTATACCAGTGTTGCTGGGGGGGAAGCCCCAGAAAGGGGTAGTGGATTCCGCCTCCTCCCACTTGCTGGTGTGAAGTGGACTAGCGAAGCCCTAGTGGATGATCCCAGGGGCAAGAGTATCCCTGCTGCGTGTCCACGGAGACACCAGGAGCTATCCGGTGGCTCAGATGCCTATAGAGGTCCATGGGCGCTTCCGGTGGCAGCGGATAGGGGTCATAAGGAACTTGGCATACCCAGTCCTATTGGGGAGTGACTGGGGACCCCCAGCCGGTGAAGCCCGGAGGCTGGGCGTGGGGCCTGAGGAAAGGGTGCCAGAGTACCCAATGGGAGGGGTAAAAGGGGGTAAGGGGAAGCCCAAAACCACAGAGGCGAAAAAACCTCTCTCCCCCCCCTCCACCCCCCCGAGCTGGGGGGGGAAAGGGGGACTAACAGGGAAACTCCTAGACAACAAGGCGAAGACATTAAAGAGCACTGGTTATGCGGCAACGAAGGACCCCCTATGGAGGTGTGCCAGGAGTGTAGCCCTCGGGAATCCGAGGAAGGCAAGGACCTGGAGGTCAGGGAATGGAACCCAGAGGTAGGGTATCTAGGCCACCAGCCATGGATAGAGCAGGAGTGCGGGCTCTGCCGGGTCGGGGGACATAGAGGGGAGACCTGTCACTTCCATGGAGGTGGGGGGGTGCCTGGTAACCCCGGAAGGGGTCCGCAAGAGCCCACAGCAGGGGTACCAGAGCTCCCACCAAGGGGCGGATTTGTCTGGCCGAAGAGGGGCAGGGGCAGGTGGAGCCTGGTGGCTTCTTGAAGGGGGGAGATGTGTGGCAGGGCAGGGGTAAACCCCTTGAATGCCCTGCTAAAATACTGGTTAAGCCCTAATTTCTGGTAGGGAGGCCATGTGTGGGGGCCCAGGCGGTCAGCAGAGAGTCCAGCTGCAAGCCCTAATGAGGGCTGGCTCACTGCTGTGAGTTGAGTAGCGACAGCTGGGCTGAAGAGGAGGAGGGCTATAAAAGCCCAGGGGAAAGCTCAGTTGGGAGGCTAGCCTAGGAGGGGATAGAAAGGTTACATCTCTGTCTCCTCACCAAAGGAAAGGAGCCTCAAGGGCCAGGAGACCCTGGGAGGATCTGACTGGGGACAGCCATTGCGGGGAAAAAGGGGGGATAGCACTGTTGCACTGTAAATAAAGACACAGGGGTGAAGCACCGAAGAAGTGTGGGGACTCTTTATTTTAACCAGCCAACACAGGGCACAGCCACAAGAGAGTGGAAACCTGTGTGGACCCCAGGACAATGAGGCTTCAGGGACTGATTTATCACTCCAAAGTTTCACTGAAATCAGTGGAGATACACTGTCAGAATAAGAGATAATGCTGTGGGGAATCAGGCTCTATGTGTCAAATTTATATTTGCTAAAATGAAGAAACAAAAATACTAAGTGTCTACAGCTCTAGTGAAAAAAGATTTTTACTAAAAGAAGAGAGGTGATGGAGATTTAGAATTTGAATGTACAGTATGTCACTGTGCCTCACTGGGTGAAACTGAGAATACAAGATTCGGGACAAACTGCTAAGCAATAGGGCAGACACACCACAAACTGGTAGTTATTCTTCCATAAGATATACCAAACCAGCAACAAAAGCAAACTTCTGTCTCACCACATTGGCTAACGAAGTCAGAAATGCAGCCACCTTAGGTATTCCAGTTCTTGTTTCAACACCCAGACACTAGACTTAATGACGAGTGGTTATTTAAAACTAATTTCATCAACAAAAGAATTCTTCTGATCCTAAAGGACCAGCCACAATATCCAGGTCAATATATAACTCAGATCTTACTCAAAAAGCATGCTGTTCCCAATCCTTTAGTATCTAATATCCAAAAGTTTATTTATAAGAGAAAAGAAAGAGATGAGTTTTAATTGGTTAAAGAAATCAAATACATACAATAATTGTAAAGTTCTTGGATTAGGCTTGAAGCAGTGATGGAATAAACTGCTGGCTTGTTAAGTCTCTGGTTGCTTCCAAAAAATTGGAAGATCTTCAGTCCCTTGGTTAGAATGCTTCCATTAGTATAAATTCATAGTCCAGAGATCAGAGCAGGAAAGAGGCAAAATGGAGATATTTGAGATAGTTCCAGGGCGTTTTATAGCTTCTGCCATGTGGAGGGAAACTCATTGTTCCAAGCAAAGCCCCCAGCACATTTAGTGGAAAAGTACAGGCACAAGATGGAGTCCAGTGTCACATGATCTAGTCACATCCCCTTGCATGCTTCAATGAGTCATAGCAGGGGCCATTACCCATATTCTGGCTGGAACATCCACAGGAAAGCCCATCAGGTGGAGAAAAGCTTCTTCCATGGCACGGTATGTTCATTGATGGGCCATCAACTTGAATACTCCATTCACAATGTGCTGGCTAGACCAAATGTAATCTACCTTGTGGGTGTTAAAACTGGAGCAAACACATTTGAAATACAGGTATACAGTCAATATTCATAGCTTGAGATACAAAAATGATACATGCATGCAAATAAGATCATATTCAGCAAACCATAACTTTTCCATTGACACCTTACATGACATACTTTGTGCAAGACTTGTTGCAATATATAACAGTGGTAGCAACAATGATCTACATGGTTATATTTTAATTATATAATGTCACACAATGCGATTAAGGGATTGAGATGGTACTGAAATTCTCAATGGAATGCCAGATTCCATTACATTTTTATGAAACTTTAAAGGCTTAAATTTGTTTAAAGAGATTAGTGATTTTGAGTTCTTCAGTATTTGAGAGCTGAGCTGGAGACACCTGAAAAGGACTTGATTTTCAGAAAATGCTGGGGCAACACTGAGAATCAGGACCCTTTAAGGTGTCTCAAGATAGGCACCCACAATCCCAAGTATTATTTGAAAATGTAAGACTTAAGACCAGATTTTCAAAGGTATTTAGGTGCCTAGTGGGATTTTCAAAAAACTCCCATTGGTTACCTCATTCTATTGTTGTAAGATGAGAAAACATTAATGGGTCAGATCTGCAGCTGGTGTAAATCAGCATATTTAAACCTGCAGAGGATCTGGCCCCAAATGTGTGACATAATCATTTTATTTAGTAAAACTGTTAACTTTGTTTTTTCTTTTTAGTTGTTTCGTGTATTTAAGGGGGCTTGGGGGAAACAAACTGCCCCATACCCCTTAACCCCCCCAAATCCCATTTAATATTGGGCAAAATTTTGCCTCAAGTAGCACCTCTGCAACTCAACTGACATCAATGGGGTGGTACAGGTGTAATTTAGATCAGAATTTGTTTTACTACACATTGATGGAAAATAGATGTGCAACAAAATAATGAATAAAATGAAAAGGGAAAGGGAAGAAAAAATGTGAATATTTAAAAACAGCCCACGCAGTTTATAGTTTTATGCTTCTCTAGTAAGACTTCACTGATAGACATTTATCTCTCCTCATACCATAATAAGAATACAAACCTTGTCATGTTTCTATATTGTTGCAGTTTGAAAGGAAGTTATTGAACAACAGGAAAGGAATTATTTCAAAGTGGAATACAATCTTCACTCAGCCAGTAGTTTCATATTGCCTCAGGGGCTTTAATTTTTATAGGTATTTGAAGGAGACCTGCTTGTTGTGTGCTAAAGCATACATGAAGTGAAGATGAAGTGAGCAGCATGTAAGACTTTCCTTAGTTTATGTCAGACTTCTGAGACAAGCTGTTTATTGGGTGCGTGGGCTAACAAATTGTTGATTTAGCATCTGATTTCCAAACTGTTTATGCTCAGAATCCATGCAATTCATTCAAGAATTAAAATCACATTAATGTACATTCACAAAGATTCATTTTTATCATTAAAGGTCAGTGAAGGTACTAGACCTTTTCACGCTTGTCTTTATATTCAGAAGCATGCAATGGAAATAAGACAAAGGGCTAATCCATCCTGAACTATTTCTGAAGTAAATCTGTGTGTTTTGAGCCAGATTCTGCAAACCCTCAGGCAAATGAGTAATCCGAGGCTAAGGACTACTCACTTTATTAAGGGTTTCTAGGGCTGGACTCTATAGCAGTAGGGTAAACTGAGACACATGCATAAGAGTTAATGTTACTCTAACCCCAGACAAATCACTCTTACTAAACAGATTAGCTAAAATTCAGATCCAGCAATGCACTGATTCATGGGTGAAGGAGGGAAGGAAAAATTCTCCTGTTTAGGGCTGCGAGTGGCTCTGCAGATGCTCTACAGAGTCCATTTCAGCCCAACAGATGAAATAATCTGTGTGGGGCTCTCATGTGTCCCTCCCACAGAAGGAGCAGGAAAATGGGAGGATGCACAAAAAAGGTGGATTTCCAAGCTCCAGCAGTCATGCCATGCAGAGTTGTGCACTCTCCTGGGTTGGCCAAGAAAAGGGGGTTCTTGGTATATCAGTGGAAAAATCTGTGAGATCAAGAATAACTAATAGGGTTTTATATAAAGCAGCAACTCTCCTCCATTTTTAATTATGCTATCACTATTGCAGACAGTCCCAATGAGTTTAAAGCCACACCATCACCAGTTGTGCAAGAATTTTTGTTGTTGGATTAAACCGCATTGTTTATTTTATATTTTGTAGAATTTTATACTATTGTTCCCCTTTGGCCCAAGCAGGTAGCCAAATTTTTTAGTTCTTCAGGGTTGTTACCACTTGGATAAGTACCCAGTGTTATGAGTCTGTGACCCTTAGAACCTGTCAATACCAACTGGCAAAGGGACCACTGTTCTATAACAGTAACTGTTGACAGGCCTGACAAACTCACTACACCCAACACATTGCTTTCATAGTATTTATTCAAAGGGTCAAATGAGGTATCATCAAAACTTATATTACACTAGCAGCCGTGTTAGTCTGTATCCGCAAAAATAACAGGAGTACTAATAAATTTGTTAGTCTCTAAGGTGCCACAAGTACTCCTGTTATATTACACTGGTCCTCTTAATCATTGTATGTACAGATGACAGTTAAAGAGCTGTGCGTATGTACTGAAAATAAGTTTTAAAGTCTGTCACCACTCAAAGGGTGAAAACAGGTTTCTTCCAGATGGAGGTAAGATGTGTATCTCTGTCAAATATAAATTAATCATTGTAAACCAACACAATGGAAGCCATTTGTATGTGAAGTCAACAGAGAGGCAAAACACTGGAGACTGAGTCACCTGACTTTGAGGTACAAAAAATAAACTTTGGGGATATAAGGATACCTTTTCATCTTTCACTGAGGAAGCAAAAAGGACATCACTTTTTGCATTCATTAAAGGGGGATCCCAACCATTTTGGTTGGAAACACGGGTAGATTGCTTTAGGTGAGATAAAGTGCTTGAGACAAAGGTTGTTAGCCTGTTCAAGTTAAGCTTAGAGTCTAAGAAGCATGTTATAAATATACACAACCATTTCTGTTTCCATTTGTTATCCTGAATCACTATCTCTTAAATTTTAGCCTTTGATAATAAACGTATGATTGTTTTCACTATATCTCAGTGCTGTGATATTATATTGGAGGTGACAGTTGAAACAAAAAAAGCTGGTGTGTGCACTGTTCCTTTGGGGCCAGCTTACCTGCTAATTTATGGGGGTTTCAAGTGGGTAAGGGCTGGACACTACAGGGGGATACTTCATCGGGGTTTGGGTGCACCTATTAACCTGAAAGGCAAAGGAAGGGCAGGAAGAGCCCCGAGGAGACTGTTTGGGTAGCTAACAGATTGGTGGGGCAGGGAGGTGACATCCAGTTGATTACAAGCAAATCTTCCTCTTTCTGGAGCCAAGGGGTAAGTAACAATATGACTGACAACCCTGGGCACCCCAAGAATGTGTCAAAATCATGTGTATTCTTAGAGTAATTTTATTTATTTACAAAGAATATGCACAGGGTCTTCTTTGAGTGAGCACAATAGAAACAAACATCAGTAGGAAGTTTCCATGCTCAGAAATCCCCAAGTACACCACTCCAGCAAGATCTGTGCCCAAGTAGCTCTGTCTCTTTGCTTCCTTTCAGTGTAACCGACAACTCTTTCTCATGACTTGCTTCCTCCAACACACCAATTCCTGCAACTACTATCCTCACCTCAGCATTTGCATCCAGTGAAATCCCTGGCTTAGCTCTGTCTTGGCAATATGGCCTAGTGCCTTGAGCAGTAGCCTCCATACTCTGCAGCTGTTTTACGTGCATAAAGGGGCTGGATTGATTCTTCTGTTAAGCCTAAAAAGATTAGGCACATTCATTGGCTTTAATGAAGTCTGTGATTCTCTGGATCCAAGACCCCACTGATAGCATCCATCCACACCTTCCAGCATAATATCATATTTAACAAAAACAGAATGTATTGACAATATAAAACAGACTGTATTGACCATAGAAATTCACAGCCACATTTTTGGGGTAAAATATGTAGTTACAATGTTATATTTTATTTTATTATTTTAATTTACGTGTGTGTTTTTGTGTTTGAGAGAGTATGAGTCTCTCTAGTGAGGAGCCTAAATCAGAACAATTCAATACCACCCCCATCTCAGTTTAAATCAAATCTGAACTCTCCTTCGTTCATCCCTATCTCTAATATGAATAAGTTAATTAGTTAATACAAATGAGTTATGTAAAAACAATATATCGCTACACCTGATGGGATTAACTCTTTTGAACAGCAGGCACAGTGTCATAAATTATCCCTTTACTAGAGATTGTGCTGCTGATGAATATGAAAACCTAGATCCTGTCATGAAGGAGTTAACCAAGCTGTAACAGTTTCATGATGGAGAGGGCACTTTTATATAGAGAGGACACTGCTTAGCTTTCAGTAAATATTTCTCTCTGTACAACCAGATATTTATAATTAATGGATTGCTTGGCTACAGCACTATCTGTAGGTAAATACTTCTGTAGCTACTAACCTTTTAATATCAACTCGCATAATAGAAAATCTTTTGGATTCAAATTACAGAGGCTGATACCACATTACACCTGAAGATTACCCAGAGTTGTTTTCCTGACCAAGGATGTTAAGAATTTGATCTGTGCACTGAATCTATTTGACAGTTCTCTCCAGAGAATTTGATGGAGAATTTGAAAAGTAAACACAGTGCTTTATTATATTTTTAGAACTTTAATTCAATTTATAGGGAAACATTCTTTTGGGCAAACATGAAAGGTGGGGGGCATCGCTGTTCTGAACATATTTTTTTCCTTCTTTGATTTGAGGTGATTCCCCGCATTCATTCCAGCGGAGTGACACTCCGACTTCTTTAAGCATAAATTGTATCTCTCGTATGATGCTTCTGTTATATTTTTTATTACACTGCTATGGAATTATTTCAGAATTAAACTCTGTTAGCAACAAAACAGCGTACTGGGATGCAGGAGTCATAACATCAGAAAGCCTCAATATATAAACACAGCTCTGTAGCAGTCACATCTCAGTAAAGAAATGCTTAAACACATCTGGAACACAGAGGTAAAAAATGGCTGCTCTTGAGGGCAGTATGAGAATATATTACAGGCCATTATCCCCAGATGTCATCAGAGAGCATGGGGGTTTGATCCTGCATCATGATGTGAGCTCATCATGACAGACTTGGAAGGCCATCTGGTCCCCTTGAATTCAGAAGTGACTGAAGTTGTTCAGCACAGTACATAATGAGACCCTACATGTCTGTGTGCTTATGGGAACTTCCTCAATTCACCACCAGCCCATTTTGGTAGGTCGAAGGCTTGCTTTACTCTTTGTTGTTATGACAAAGTGCTGGATAACAGCAGCTGAGCTGCCTTTTTTTTTTTTTTTTTAAATGGTGAAGCAAACTGGTCTATAGCTGCCAGCCCACCACCAACTATAATTCCTAAATATTTAGCTAATTTATATTCTAACTCTGTCCTTTGTCCTTCAAGTAATGTAACAACTCCTTTCTAATACTACCCCATTTGCCCAATATTTGTACTAAATAACATACTGTAACTTTTGTTACCTGAGGAGGTTTAAATTCCTCCGAAAGCTTTTCCCTTTCTTCATCAAATCCCTTACATACCCTTAAAAGGTGATCAATTTGTTCCACCTTACAGAACACACATACTCCATCTTTGTGTCTATTTATTTTTTAAAAAAGATTTTGGTTTAAGCCACAATGGCCAGTCGGTAATCTAAACAAAATCACTTCATTTTTCCTATCCAGGCCCTGAACTATGTCATTGTCCTCAACTATAGGGTACAACTAAAAAATAAAAAAGTCATCTTCTTTTTCACTAATTCAACTTTTAGCCATTCCTCTTATTTTTTTCTGTACTAGGCTATTAACTTCCTGTTTATTGAAGGGTATTTCTATGCCAATCTTTCCATTTCCTATAGCATTTTTAGATGCTTTGTCCTCCATTTCATTCGGTTATCCCAATATACGCTGGGAAGTGAGCTAATGTTAAATCTTTATTATCCTGTACTAACTATTATTAGAAATATAATTTCATAGATTAAATCATTTCTATATAATAAGACAACCATAAGGTCTGAGTTTGAATCTTTAAGAAATGACTGCTATTGCTGGGCGTACATGCCAGATCCAATTTCATGCTAGCATAATTGCCACTAGTTTTGCTGTCATGACAGCTACAAAATCAGATATTCTTTTAGATGTACTAATTCCAAATTTTGTTATACAATATACTGTTCCTACCCTTCCTATTTTTTTCTTTTGTGGCCCCATCTGTATATATTTGACAAAATTCACTCCCTTATTCATCTATATACTAGTATGCTTCCTTTTTAATACCTACTGTCTCTTTTTTACTTTTACGTTGATAAAATAAATCTCAATCCACATTTGGATGTGTGACTTTCCATCCCTAACTGAATTTCTCTTGACTAAAAGTTTTGACTTTATTTAGCTTTTCCTTGTCTTTCAACATCTTCATCCACACTTCAACTCGAATGGCATGTGGAGTTCTAACATTATGTGCTATAATTCACCTATCAAATTCACAACAATGCTCACATCTTTGGTACTTTCATAATTACAATTCCCATTAACTTTGGCCCAGAAAGTTAGGTCGAGTAGTTTCATTAGTGGTATAACTGGCATTTCACTAGAAGCTATCTGTGGTGTTCATACAGGTAATATAATAAATGCACCACACACAATTTTTAGTACCTGGGCTTATATTAAATCTAATTTTTTTAAGTTCAGATTTTGCTGCTGACCCAGAAGCTTGGCAACATGGTCAATAACCAGTCTGATTAAGGCTCAGTATACCATCAACAGTGTTTTCTTATCTGACATCTAATTAGTCTCAGCAAGACTTTTAAGCAGCTTAATCTTTCCTGTAAATTTATCTTGAACATAGTCTATATCATGTTTCCAAAGTAATTTAGTATCAAATATTACTCCTAGGAATCTAAACCTTTTAAGTATATCAGTTCGTTCCCCATAAAGATATGGTTTACATTCCTTTGTAACTTTCCTTTTTGTAAAGATCAGTCCTTTGGTTTTGGCAAAGGAGAACTTGAAACCAATATGCATTTCCCCAATCAGAGGACTCCTGTAACACTTTATTGATTCTCTTTTCTGCCACTTCAATATTCCTTTTGCTAACCCACAGAGCACAATCATCTGCAACCAGAGTGACACCAACCCCAGCACTTATTCATTTTGAAGATCATTTATCAAATAGTACATAAGGTTGGGTTGATAACACTACCTTGTGTTCACACACACATATATATATATATATATATATATAAATCAATTCTAACCTGCATGGTCCTTTTACTCAAACAGTCCCAAATCTACCCATACATTCTTCTCCTTAGAGCACTTATGTTTTACAACAGATCTTCCATCCATCATGTGATACTGCTCCAGGCCAATGGGGGCGGTGGCCAGCACATCCCTCGGCCCGGGCCGCTTCCCGCAGCCCCCATTGGCCTGAAGCGGCGAACCGCGGCCAGTGGGAGCCACGATCAGCCGAACCTGCGGACATGGCAGGTAAACAAACCGGCCTGGCCTGCCAAGGTGCTTACCCTGGCGAGCCACGTGCCAAAGGTTGCCGATCCCTGGTCTATACACATCCACTTGTGAATAGTTTGCCTGGTTTTGTATGGGAATAATTACTGCATGTTGCTACCCTACCAGTACCACTCCTTATCCCCATATGGTATTATAATTCCAAGAGAACCCGCAACTGTTTTAAAAGACATATTTAAACATTACATTGCATATATTATCTTTACCTGGGGAAGTATTCTTGCTGATATCAATAGCTTTCTCAAGTTCCCACACGCAAAATCATTCATTCAGAATAATACCTTCATGTTTACCTCACATACATAATAGTTCATGATTCTCTTCAAAGTATTGTCTTTTAATCTAAAAGAAAACCTCACTTAGATTTTCATCATTACTCATCCCTTGAAAAGTTTTTGCTAAAACTTCTGCTTTCTTGTTATCAAACTTGTAACTATTTCATCAGTTCTAATAAAACCTGGGATGTGACTACACTGTCTGAATTCCATTCATTCTTCTAATTTGCCTGTATATTTCTAATCTCTTGCTATCTTTATTGATTCACTCATAGTACTTTCTCAACTCTCCCTGATTTTTCTTTATAATTCTTTATGCTATTGCCTTGTTTCTTGTATACTTCACTAGCTCTTTACTATTCATTGCATTTTTTGCTTGTTTATAAGTTTTGCTCCTTTCTTAATTGGCATTTTGCTCTCCTCATTCCACCATGGAAGTGAATTTTGGTACTTTAGTGTATTAGGTATGGCTACAGTAGCAGCTGCTATTAATCCCTTTATTATAGTGTCATTGAAATTTTCTATGTCATCACTCACACAGTGAACATTCACAAATTCAGTACACTTACTTGTAAATAGCTCCCAGTTAGCTTTCTTAAAATTTCAGGTGGGTAGTTTTCCATTACCTTCAACCTTACCTTGCCCTTGAAAAGTAGTAAGTATAGGAAAATGATCACTCCCTATTCCTTCTCCCTTATACATTTCCCAGTTGCATCTGCTGTTATGATTCCCAGGTCTAAGCAAGAAAAAACTACCATCTGCTGCATTAAATGTAGTTGGTGTGCCATCATTTATAACCACTTCATTGACTAAAACAATCTACTTTTCTAACCAGGTGCCATTGCCATCAGTTGTCTCACTGCCCCACAGTTTGAGACTATTTATGTCGCCATATAAAACACATGGTCTTTTAGTATTTTTCACTAAATACTATTCTTGTATTTCCAAGCTTTCTAATTTCCTATATGGGTTAGAGGTATTATAAATCCCTAAAGAAAGTTTTCTTTTCTACACTGGGATCTCAACAGCAATATATTTGAGACTAAATTACATAGCAATAGAGAACAAAGAAGTAAATCTTACCCTTATGAAAGTACAAAAGCCTCTTCTTCTTCCTAGTTTTTGGTCATACCCACAAGCACTATACTCTGGAATTTTAAAAGCAAGCTTTTTAACCAACTGTGTTTCCTGGATACATATGACATCTAGTTTAGTTTTCATTCTCAGGATATTTTCTTTTCATTATTGACTGAGACTATCAAAAGATTGTGATCCCCCTACTAATCATATTTCACCATTAACCTCATTCAAAATCAGATGAATGTGATCCATTGACAGATTATTAACATCTAAACATTTTTCTGATGCCCTTACTATACTTTTCATTTTTCTGATTTTAACTCTGTTTGTGATGTGCAATTTATCATTTCTATCATAAATGCAGTAAGTTTTTTCTTTTCACTACTAGGGTACCATTGGCTGTTCCTTCTGTAGTGCTTATCATATTTATTATCGACTGAGATTGTGCCAGTAGTTCCCCTTTTCCTGTGCTGATTTTCTTTTCCTTCTTCACCTGATGTTTTGAGAGTCTCCTTATAGCTTCTATATAAGATATGATAAGTTTTGCCATTTGTATCTCTGGAGTTTGTCTTGCCTCAATACACCATCTACATGCTAGTCTGTGACTACACTTGACTCCTACCCTTTTATGCAATTTTCATAGGAATGTTCTTCTCCACATTTACCACATCTAAGTTTCCCTTTACAAACATGTGCTATATGCCTACAGTATTATCACTCATAATATCTGAAGGAAAGAAAGCAGGCTATATGGCTTGGTTCTAAACACCTGAAACACTAGTGTTCCTTTCTCAAGTAGAGTCCCTCCCTTAAATGTAATCAGCACAGCTGTTAATGACTTGCTTTCTCCTCCTCCTTTACTAATTAGTCACTTAATTACTTTACACTTTATCTTCTCCTTTGCTTTTAGTTATATCATCATTGTTCAGATCTAAGGACATTCCATAGATTACCCTGTTTGGTTTAATAAAATTCAATGATAGCTGGCAATTTATTTTAACTGTCCCTGGCATTTTAGTTTTTAGCAGTTTATTCCCCTGATCTTTTGCTTTTACATTCAAGTAAAAGATCCCCATCACACAACCTCTGGGCTCTTACTATATCCCCTATGCTTTTCTAATTGAATCAGATACTTTCAAATGTTTAATGTCACCTAATCTTATTTCTTTGGCTAGGGATCTTATAATTAAAACATTTTGGTTTATTTCCTTCCTCAGCTTTGCTTTTTTGTTGACATCACCATCCGATTCTGCTTCTACTCTTTTCTACACACACATAAACACACACACCCCTTTGTACCCTGTTTCCCCGAAAGTAAGACATCCCCCGAAAATAAGACCTACTTCCAGTTTTGCCTCTCGCTGTAATATAAGGCATCCCCCCGAAAATAAGACCTCCCCGATAATAAGGCCACCCCGGAATATAAGGCCCCGAAGCTCCAGGAAAAATAAGACCTCCCCTGAAAATAAGACCTAGCACATCTTTGGGAGCAAAAATTAACATAAGACACTGTCTTATTTTCGGGTAAACAGGGTATTTATTCTCCTTCTTTAATAGACTATTCTTCAATATTCAACATGACTTTATTGGGGGTTAGAAAATCCTCCAGCTCCCTCAGAAAAGTCTCAGGTCCCCAGCCAGCACTCTGATTACTGCAACTTCTGTTAGTTGCAGGGGAGTACACTTGACTCTTGGAACTGCACCCAAATGATAGATTGAGATGGGCTGTTGAGAGTTAAAAGCTAATTAACTCATTAGCCAGCAGGTACTAAAGGCACAGGAAGCAAGCCTAAAGGGGGTGAGGGTAAGAGAAAATTTAGAGAGGTAGGTCTTAAGCTAGTGTTTGGTGTCTCAGTCTAGCAGTTGAGGCCTCTATGATACTGGATTGTCTGTTAAGGTAGTGGGAAGAGATCTTTGTAGGCTAGAAAGTAGGCAGGAACAAATCTACTCTACCAAAGTTGTATATGGTGGGAGACTACCAGGTAGTCAGGGAAACTTACCCCTAATCTTAGATAACTGCTTATCTTTCCAAAACCATCTGCCCATATTTCTGTAACACTTGAAAGACTCTGAGAGACAACCTTTTGCAGGTAGTTGCTAGAGAAATTCTAGGGCTCAGCCCTTGGAAAAGTAAGAGACACAAAATTTGAAAGGGTGGGTGAGGTTTTGACTGACCCAGAAATAAAATTGTTGACTTCCCTGCTGGGGGGTGTGTGTGTGTGTGTGTGTGTGTCTATAAGATCACCACAATTGAGAGAGAATCTGTTAACATTGATTGTGCTTCTGGAGCAGAGTCAGCCAAACTAGTCATCAAAGAGATACTAGATGACTTCAGCCAGTTTTTTTTTTTTTTTTTTTTTTTTTGCAACTATATATGCAATCCCAGCTTGTAATTTACTCCTTGAATTGTGCTGTTTATAATTGACATCAAAATGTCCACAGCCATCTAGATACAGTATGGTAGTATGAAGAATGCAACATTAACTGCCAGGAGTTTTTGCAGTAGCTTTCTTTCACTGGTCCTAGAGATACAGTATTACCTCAGTCACTGTAACCTCACAAATAGTGAGTCCCTCATTATGACTTCTGTTTTAAAATAGAGGCAGGGCTAGTAGTTCTGCCTTTGTTTAAGGTTGCCTCCCAACTTCCTATTATAAGCCCCTGTTTTCAGTTGTTTACAACTTCATCAAATATTAACAGTCTAGGCTGACATTTTCCATGCTGAGTATCTCCCTCAGGCTGGTTTTTTTTTTTTTTTAAATGTTTCAGCCCAAATGGTTGAACCATTTCCAAGGATGAGACTAGGGAAAAATGTGGTTTTTGTTCGTTTGGGTGGGGGGGGGGAACAAAAAACCCATGTGAAAGGAAACAATTCTTGCATCTGTTTTCACTGAGAATCTCTAATGCCTTCCTTCTTTGGAGCAAGTGCTTGACATTAAGCACCAAGGCAATCCACCATAGGCAAAACATCATTTAATTTTTGTTTTTGAATGCAGAATACTCAATGAACTGCCCCTGCATGATATACAATAAGATGAAATCAGTTGTGTTAAAGTAAGAAATATATATGATTTAATATAAAACATTTATATATCGAATATATGTTTAGCACATTACTGACTTCACACATGTACACCCATGTAATATAAATAAAAGGATTGCTAAGATTCTGGATCTCCCTTTAGATTTAGTTTTAATAAACAGAAGTGTAGCATTCTGATTGATCAATAGCTAATAAATTCATAATATTATTAATGGTGAAAGCAGAGAAAGGAAAGGCAGTATTGTAAGTATGTTATTTATGTTGTTTTCCTCTGACCAGGCTAGCAGTCCTTTTGACTCTTCTATTAACAAGTGAAAAGCTGCGAGGAATGAATGTTTGTTGTGACATCATGAATCTATTTGCTTGCATGTTTCTAATCTATTTAAAGCTGAGGTGCTGTTGCATTACAAGAGCTAAGGACAATACATTGATACGAAAACCAGGGACCAAATTCTAACCAGTTCAGCATAATCGTTGCACAAACATATACTGCAAAAGCAGTGTTAATGCACACCATCTTCTGGCTGTTAAATTAGCCCCAGATGCTGCCTAGCTATTCTTACTAAGATTAGGAATAATTTATATGGAGAGTTCTGCGTACCACCTGCTATGGAGTCAAAAAGCATCTGCATATTAATATATAGAACTCGCCCCAGACTGCTTGCTGACATCGAGTAACACCCTGCTTATGAAGAATTTATGGAGGGTCATCTTCCAGGATTTTTGTGGGAATGCAATTGGGATGTATTTTTTTCATCATGTGGTTCTGAAATGGAATGGGCAGTTTTTTCATGTTTTCACATAGCCAATCATAATTTGGTTCCAATCAGTCAAAATTAATCTTAACTGTTTGCTACATTCTTCTAGTAGTGGAATGTAGGGTCAGGTGTTGCCCTTCCTGTAGGCAGCTCAGAAGGGAGTTGGGATGAGGTTTTTTTGCCATGACAGCCTTACAAGTTTAGCAGTTTTACAGGACCAGTATGTGGCTCACTGCTGAAAACCCAGTCAATTCAAATTGTTTGAATTCTTTGCCATGGAAGAGATTAAACGAACTAATTAGTTCTGAGTATGGAAAAGAAAGACACATGTGATGTTGATTAGAACATTGTACAATTTTGGGATTGGAAAAATAGGAGTTAGGGATAGAAAGAACCAGAGCTTGTCAAATACTGCAAAAACAATGTAAATAAAAACTTGTTCCAATTCTAAATGGCTGTTCAATTTGGCTAAGTTCACATGTCTAGCTATCTATTCACAAACCAGTTGTTGTTTGCACTAATTTTGTGGGAGCTCTTGGTGGGAATGCCTCTAGTGGAACACAGACAAATATGTTAATGTGTAAACAAGAGTATTTGCTCCTTCATTATTCAATGTTTGTTCTTTATTTTCTTTATTGCTCTGTTTTAACAAGTTTTGATCTTCAGGCGGGGAACAGAAATACTGTCTGACTCTCACAAAACAAAATGACTGACATTGAATAATCAAAGTGAACAATCTAAAGGTTTGAAATTTTTTCAGCCAAACTACTTAATTGAGCTGGCGAGAAAATGTTGATTTTACCCAGGGAAAATTAACAAAAACAAACCAAAATAATTGTTTTCATTGAATTTTTTTCATGGGCAAGTTGGTGTCCTTAGTGTGTTCTCCCCAATCTAAAATGAAAATAGTTTGTCCAAAACCTGAAATATTTTTATTTGGAAATACTGCCATGGTACCTCTTGGGAGCTGTAGTTAGGTGCCTCAAGCACCCATTTCCCACTGTAGGCTGGGATTTGTGATTGGACTACATTTCCCAGGATGCAACAGGATCTTGTGTCATGGCAAGCTGAAGTGGTTACATCATAGCAGTCACATGGGAAATGTAGTCCAGCTCGCTGAACCCAGTTAATAGAAGAGAATGGGGACATGAGGAAACTGAACTTCAGTTCCTGTTAGGCATGGCGGCAGGATATTTGAATCAAAATGTTTCACCTTTTGAGCAAAATATTTCAATTTTGGGGCATTTTTTTTTTAAATTATGCAGAAAGACTTTCCATGGAAAACATAAAATTAGGATTGATTTGCATATGATTTGTAAACAGAAAATAGGGCTGAATTTGTTGGATAATTATTTGCTATGAATAGTTTGACCAGCTCTAGAAGAAACTCAACAGGCTTGCAATTTCGCAGTCTGTTTGGAGTGCCTACTGACCCAGGAAAAACTATAGAATTGTCCCCGACATTCCCCCAACCCCCCCAAAAATATTATCCTTTCTAATATAGTAGGAAGAAAAAAAGTACGTTTGTAACAGTCTCAGCATATTTTATTTTATCAGATTTGGTTACTGTATTAAAAGATGTAACTGGCTCAGGTATAGACATACTTTTAGGGTTGGTTGGCAATTTTTCAATGAAGCTTTCTTCCCTTAGAAAATGAAGATGTGTTCATATCAAAACAATTTGTAGGAAAAGGTTGGTTTGGATAAATTTGTTTAAAAAAAATGTTAAGTAAAATTTCAAATTCTAATTTTAGATTTCAAATGACTTTCTTCTTTTAGAAATTTAAGCTAATGGTAATACAAAAAATAAAAGTTGAAATCAAAATAATCAAAACACCTTGATGGACCCAAACAGATTTTTCTTTTCAAATCTTCAATTTGCAAAAATGTTTGAGACTGACTTTTCATCCCAATTTGTGATGGGAAATTTTTTCAAAATCTTGAACATTTTCCCTGAACAGGAAAACAGCTTCCCAATGTGCTCTAGTTATTCTGTCACTGTTTTTCTAATCACTTTCTATGGGACTTAATCATTTCAAAGCCTATTTCTTGCTGTTTTCTTTTTAAATACATTTTTACTTACTATTTTCAGGTCTATATTTCCTTGTATGTACCACCGTTCGAACCCCATTCACTTTTACAAGAGGAAAATTTGACTCAGTGTTCAGTGTCTTCTTCTGTAACAGGGGAAGGAGGTGTTTGGATAAAGTCAGTTGAGCAACAGCAATTTGTAGACTTACTGCACAGAGAGGACCTTAATTGAGCTCTGATGCTATAGTACACTATACTTGCTTGAATAATCTGGCATTCGTTCTGCACACACATTTTCCCTTGCATTCTTAGTGTATGTCTAGCTTTTCCATTTTGAATTGTACCTGCAAAATGTTATATATAGGTTTCCATACTTCTCTATCTTGTGCTGTGCTTGTTGAAATGGCCTACCTCTGTTTGTGTGGTAATTAAGTACTGTAGACAGTTTTGCAGACTAGCATTTGATGTCTCTGTCTTTAGACACATTACGTCACATATTCTTAACCCTCCTCTTTCTTGCTCCACAAGTAGCAGCAGGCAAGATATTTGTAGGGTTGATTATGGGGCAAGTAGCCCACATGCAACTCACTATAACAGATAAATCTATGGATTAATAGGCTACCCAGTATGATGGTGGCTACTCTATTCTGAGTTGTGCCTAACATTTGATATCTCTTCCTTGGTCTAGATGCCCTCACCCTTCTCCTCAAAGTCTAATGTGGGAAAGATAGTAATAGCAAAAATGAACTAAAATTTCCCTTTCATTGGGGAAATCAGGAGAGGGCAAGCTAGTTAAGGAGGGGCATAGCCAAATTGACCAAAAGATGCACTGATAGAGTACATCCCCTCAGTGGTCTCTGTTGATGGGGTTTCTGTTGAACTAATAGAGAAAACAAAGCCTGCTTTGCTGTAATCTAATCTCAGAGGGAGGGGACTGATGGAAATATTACTTACTCCTCTTTTGGGGTGAATCCCTCTATCAAAGCTGCAGCTGATGTAGCTAGCATATGAATGTGAAATTTGGACCTCCTGCAACAGCTAAAGTGAATTTGGCTCCAGAACTAAGACATGAACAACTTGCTACAAGGGGTACACAAAAAAGTAGCCTAGCACATCTCCATGCAGAAATGGAGCTCCATAGAAGAAGTGAGTTTGGCAGATTGATTGCACTAATTATGGTATTGGACAGAGTGAAGGAAATAAAATCCTAATTGTACTGTCAAAACTTCACTTCTGCAATCTAACACATCTGGCCAAAAGGGTCCCAGGGAACATTTATTATAAGAAACTATGATTGCATTCACTGTTATTTTATGAGACTAAGTATAAGGGCTGCATGGAGTCCAGTACTTGAAGAATAACAGGAAATGAAAAAGTTGATATAGGAGCGAATAGTGAATTAAGTAGAGCAAATATAGACACAGAAATTCCATTAAGTTCACAAAAAAATCAATAAAATAACAGCAAAAGGGCAAGAGAAAAATAGCAAATAATGTGAGACTGAAAAGAATGTTTAAAGTAAATAAAGGTGGATAGGAAATGCATCTTAGTAAGAAATAATGAAAGAGGACTATAATTGTGATGTTCAGAATGTGAAACATTCATCATGTTCTAAAGAAATACTTAAGTATAAAAACAATATGTTTTCATCCATACAGCTCCAGAACCTTTACAAAGCCAGGCACCAGTATCTGAAATTTACTGCTGAGGAAAGTGAGGTAAAGGGCAGGCCAAGTGTCTTGATTAAGGTCACAAATTGAGTCAGTGGCAGAATCACAAATAGAAACCCAATATTTGGAATCCTAGCCCCATACATAATCAACTAGACCACAGCTGTCCGACCTTGATTGTTCATGCAGTTTTTTCCCCAAACTGCATGCTCCATAATGTTTACATTATTAGTTGATGAGCATTGAGACACTGTAAAGCATGAAATTTGGAAAATATAAAATATTAGCAGAATTTTGATGGAACCATACAGCGTTCATTATGTTTGGGAAATATGTTGAACAAGTGAATAAATAGAAAAGAAGACAAAGCTTGTTAGAGAGCTGTGTGAAACTTCTGTAATGAGCCAAAATCAAGCAAAATGTGCCTGGTTTGGAATTTTGTTGCAAACCCAAAACTCATCAAGGTTCATATTTAAAAACAAAGCCCTCCAAACTAGTTGGTTTAACTGCTAGAATTAACTCGTCATTAGGAAAAACATAGAAACTCATTGCTTTTAACTAAAATAAGTTTTTTCTAAAAAAAAAAAAATGCAGTTCAAATCGAAACTTTGTGTTGAGATCTTGGATTTGAGAGCCCAGTTTGCCCCTCTTCCTCCTGGAAATGGGTAAACAGCTTCCTTGAAGCTTCCCCTATTAACTGTTGTTGTCTCTTTCCTTTCCTGCTTCAGTTTACTTCAGCCACTGGGTTTGTACTAATTCAGAACCAAAATTAGAGGTTCATGAAATATTCCAAATCAACCAATGGGGACCTGTGCTTGGGGGGGGGGGGGGGGGGGGGGGAGGAGGAAGAAGAGAGAGAGAGGGACCTGTCATTTCAAGTGCTAATAAACAGAAAGCCTTGCCTGGAACAATGCAGAAAGAAAAAGGAATCTGTTTGGCTTGTTGACATTCAAATAAGGAGAGTAAATTAGAAATGGAAGGAAAGTATTAATTCTGTAGGTAGCTCTGATTAATTGGCTTTCTGATAAAACCAGTAATGTATTTCTAACAAAGAAAATAAGGAGGAACTGGAGGCACCTGATATTGCTTGCAATTTTCATGTTCAATTTCATGATAAAATTTGTGCTGGTTTTCCCAGTGAAGATTAATAATAATGAATGAAATTTGTCCCTGAGATTATTTGTTTTATAGGTTTTCTGTGGGTGCTTTTGGGTTAATTTCTAGTGCCTTTCTTACCCATTCATTTACACAGGTACATCAATAAAATCAGAATCAATAGGTACAATTATAAAGGGTTTTCCTTTTGAGAATCTCAACATGCTTTATAGATATCATTTAGCTTTTTTCCAAAACACCTCTGGTAGATAGATAACATCTACACAGGATTCTCATTTGTGGGTCTTAGCTCCTACTTGTGAACCTGTCAGAACTCCCCTTACTCTTAAGATTTTACCTTGAGGGCAGAGGCAGCTAACTACAGCATAAGCCAAACCCTCTCCATGCTGTCATTTTCAGCCCCCTGCCAAATATAGCCTTGGAGTTGCAGCTTATACCAGGCAAAGAGTTATTTGCTGTTATTGCTTATAACAGTCCCCTGAACAGAATATGCTAGACTGGCAAAAGGACTTTTTTAATGTCTTAACGACATGTACACTTGGCTGTCACTAACATAGCTATGCCATTCAGGGGTGTGATATTTGTGTTTTCACAGTCCTAACAGATATAGTTATGCCAGCAAAACCTCTAAGTGTAGATCCGGCCTATATGTTCTAGTCTGTTCAGGGATTGTGATTAGCAAAGTAGGTCCCTACAGGAGACTATATCTCAGCAACTGTTACTCTAGCACTTCACTGAATCCTACTGCCACATACTGAGTGTTCTTTTACTATTTATAACTCTGCTTTCCAAGAAGGTCAATACAGTTCCCTAGAATCTTGAGGCCTTTGCTTCAGTGTGCTTCTCCATCATTTCAATGCCTGTTATTTCTCACCGTTTCATTGCCTGCCATAGTGCTCTGGTGCCTCTAAACTTTAGAGCCCTACCGTGTTCCGTCACTTCAGTTCTTGTTTTCTCAGTGCACCAGCACTTCTCTCTGCAGATAGGTGCCTTTCACTCAGCACCTGAGGGTATGTCCCTTAGAGTCCATCCATTGATATTGTGGATTTATTACCTATGTGGCATCCCATCTTCAAGTGTCCTCTCTACTGTAGAAGGGAATGACTACAATGGAAGTATTTTATAATTTGTATACTATACTGCTATGCAGATTAAATAGTCTAGATTATTATAGACTGCATGGAAAGAAAAAAGAAATCAGACAAATAGATGACCTTGTTTGGAACTTGGCAGCTTTTACCTGCACAGATGTTTATTCCAATAGGTTCTTGAAAGTTCTGGGGTGGGGGGGGGGGGTCACCTGCCTGGGAAAATGTTCTATTTATTTTTCATTGGATCAGATTTCACCAAATAGCAGATACTTTAAAAACCAAACACCTCCTCTTCAGAAGTAGTGTTCTGAGTCCTAGTGATACATTTTCTCTGCCAGGGCAGTCAACGCCATCAAAGGCAGGAAAAAATCCCAATTTTCCCTTCCATCTGACACTGGAATTTGAACAAGGAGCCTCTGAGAGCCCTTTTCAGCATGTCATTGCTTCTGTGTGTTTTTAAGGAAATATCTTCCCCTCTTCTTTTTTCTTGGAAGGTGTGAAAGGGGCAAAAAAATGCTCTTTTTTGACAAAATACTGTTGGGTTGTTGATGGTTTGAACCAATGTAACGCCATCCCTGCCTCCTCTCCAACCCAGTACAATACCCTATGTGGCTCGATATCACTTTGTTAAATGCAGCCACCTGGTCTGGGCTTTGCAAATCTATGCTCACATACTGCCTTTGGGGGCCAGAGTGCAGCTGATTAACATGCACCCTCTGCATGTGGGATAGTGGGGGTGAGGGGGTAGAACAGTAGTATCCCGTGTTGCAGTGCATACCTGTTTCTTCTGCCATCTTACCATACCAGGACTTGCCATTTTACTAAGGGAGTCTCCCCTGTAAAAGGACTGTGAGTAAACACTGTTTAAAGTGGTCTGGGGGAAAAAAAAGGTCTGGGGAGGGGTGTCTTTCATTACTCCCACATCTGTCCATCCCCCTGCCTAACAACTAATTCTACCCCCACAAGCTCCCTTATCAGTTCTGCTCCCCCAGCCTCACTTCTTCAGCTCCTGAGGTTCTTTACTCCCCTAGACCTGGAGGAGATGGACTGCAGGGGAGTCCCTGCTCCCTCTGCAAAACCAGGCTTGGGGAGAAAGGTGGGAGGAGCTGTCCTGTTGCTTACAGAAGGGGAGAGTGAAATAGGAAGCTGAAATAACCTGGCTCAGGGCAAGAAAGAGAAACTAACTTTATAATCTATTAGTTAAGGTATTCCCTGGGATGTGGAAGGGTCAGGTTCAAGACCCTGCTCCAACTAATATTTATTTATTATATTAAATTAAATTAAGTTTGTGAGAGACCCCAATGCCTGGAGCGAGAGACACCTCCATCCCCAAACAATTAATAGCCTGCAGGTTAGGGCACTTGCCTCAGATACAGGAGATCAAAGCCCTGCTCACACTGTTTTGGAGCAAGGACTTGAAGCCAGGTCTCCTACATCCTAGGTGACTGCATTAATCACTGAGCTATTGGCTGTTCTGGGATGAAGGTTGGTTTGTCTGCTTTTTTGTTGAAAAACTTCACAGGTCTGATGCAGAACATGAAAATTTTCCAAGCTCTCAAACATATTCGCAGGATGGGGAAACAGTTTCCTGCTCAGCTCTAATTGTGAGCACTTATAAATCTCTACATATCTATCTTCTCTCTTCTTTCTGACTGAATGCATTAGCCCAAAAAGATGCCAAAAATCATTAACATTAACCATCCTGATAGGAAAAAGAAAGAAACTCACCCCCCCCTCCCATGTCTGAAGATGGTTTAATACACTCTTCATTTCAAGTTGAAAATGAAAACCACATTTAAATCTAAATAAATGTTTGAGACAGACAAGTTATAAACAGGAATTCACACAGAAAATATAAATATTTTATAATGTAACTACCATCAGCCCATGTTTGGGAAACTGTATT
This sequence comes from Terrapene triunguis, assembly GCF_002925995.2. Lineage (NCBI taxonomy): Eukaryota > Metazoa > Chordata > Testudines > Emydidae > Terrapene > Terrapene triunguis. Next base: position 13,076,129 of record NW_020664530.1, read on the forward strand.
GAGTGTTTGAGTATGTACCATCAAAAGCTCAAATGCAGGGTTTTTTCTATATTTTTCAAAGTATAATTTTCTTTCAGTGTCAAGCTCATAAATAACTCTTATTCTAAACTTCACATTCATAGAATGATTTGCACAAATACCCCTCAGATCCTGCTCGTTGTCAGTTCTGATGATTTAGAAGTGGGTTCATTTTACATCTTCAATGAGTTGTTTAGAGGCTCAAATTGGCCATTTTCTGTCCTCCTTTTGTTAGAACAAGTGTTAATGCCAGAGGACTAAGGAAGTAATTCTCGCATTTACAAAGGAATTGTTGGGGAATATAATGCTTTGGCATATTACTATTAAATTTCTGCATTGTGCATGTGGTACCAGCAAGGAGGAAAGGGAGTTGAAATGTCTGTAATGCAAATCCTACTGCACCTTTTCAGTAGTCACTTAACCTCCTGGATGGACATATGAAAAGCAACACTTTGGAGTTTTAAGGCTTTTATAAAAAAAACAAAAATACATTCACAACTCTCTGTTGAAAATAATGTAAATGTAACATTGACATTACCAACCAATTACAGAGCAGGAGGATTGCATGCATTGTTTACTCAACAGACCTGCCCCAGGAGAAAGAAAGTGAACTTTGAAAAATATCAAAAACTGTTTTTCCCCATCTGTTTGGATATTTGTCAGTGAATTAGTATTACATGTGTCCATACACAAGAGGAATGAACAAACACGGATGATCTCATAGTTAAAGCATTGGATCGGGGTCCAAAGATTTGGATTCGGTTCAATTCCTGGCTTTTTCTGTAAACTTGAACATCTGTAGAATGGGGATAGCTATACATCTCACACTGGTTGTCTGTCTGATCTATTTAGGTTGTAAGCTCTACAGTTAAGGGACTATATCTTACTATGTGTCTGTACTCTCCTTCCATGACCTAGTGAGAACACACATTCTCCTGAATTCAAGGGATGCATCTCTACTCAGGTGAGCATTTGCAAAAGATGCTTAGAACCAGCATATAGTTACTCTGAAGACCAGCTTTATGAGTTCTCCAGTACCTATCTGTAACCTTCTTAAAGTGTTCACACAGATGTGGAAACTATGACTTAGGCAAATCACTTAACTCTATCAGTGGAGTGAATGTCCAAGTTGAGATTCCAAGGGTACGTGAGTAGTAGTTCTAGGTTGGAGCCATTAAAACATGCAATTTGTTGGCCACATACATATGAAAAAAGTAATCTTGGTTACAGCTGCAAACTGATTATCCAATAGTTAGGAATTCAACTGGTCTCCCAAACTGTGAACATGTAACAAATGATCAACACCCTCAAAGTGAATATAATTAAAGCTGGACAAAAATCGTTGGACAAAGTTTACTTAACAACAAATGCAGTTTGGGCAGACCTGAAAATACTCACAAATGTGACATGAATTATCTGGGATGTTTTTGTGGCTGGCAGCAGTGGCAGAGAGGCGGCATACCTTACAACCTGTGGCCAAATGGTTAGAATGCACACGTTGTCAGCTACCATTGATCCTAATTATTTACATTCTTTCACTCTTCTAAGCTTTCCGCCTGTGATATCCTTTATGGTGAGTCTTCCCCACTCAGTTATCATAGCTTCAGCCTTACAAGTATTCAACTCTAAGCCCAACCTGCTCAAAACTGTGGCCTGGTCTACACTAGACTTTTATGTCGACTTTAGCGCCGTTATATCGAATTAACCCTGCACCCGTCCACACCAGGAAGCCATTTAGTTCGACATAAAGCTCTCTTTAAATCGATTTCTGTAATCCTCCCCAACGAGAGGATTAGCGCTAAATTCGACATGGCCATATCGAATTAGGCTAGGTGTGGATGGAAATCGACGGTAATAGCTCCGGGAGCTATCCCACAGTGCACCACTCTGTTGACGCTCTGGACAGCAGTCCGAGCTCGGATGCTCTGACCAGCCACACCCCCGGGAAAATTTGAATTCATTTTCATTTTCCTGTCTGGGCAGTTTGAATCTCAGTTCCTCTTTGGACATCGAGGGGAGCTCAGCAGCAGTGGCAACTATGCAGAGCTCTCCAGCAGAGATGGCCGTGCAATCTAATAGAAAGAGGGCCCCAGCATGGACTGATCGGGAAGTCTTGGATCTCATCGCAGTGTGGGGCGATGAGTCCGTGCTTTCAGAGCTGCGCTCCAAAAGAAGGAATGCTAAGATCTACGAGAAGATCTCCAAAGCCATGGCAGAGAGAGGCTACAGCCGGGATGCAACGCAGTGCCGCGTGAAAATCAAGGAGCTGAGACAAGGCTACCAAAAAACCAAAGAGGCTAACGGACGCTCCGGATCCCAGCCCCACACATCCCGTTTCTACGAGGCACTGCATTCCATCCTGGGAGCGGCCGCCACCACTACCCCACCCCTGACCGTGGACTCCGAGGATGGGATATTGTCCGCGGCCGGTTCCTCAGCGGACGGGGAAGAGGAGGAAGGAGATGAGGAGGACGAGGCAGTCGACAGCGCTGGCACCGCTGATTTCCCCGACAGCCAGGAGCTCTTCATCACCCTTACCGAGATCCCCTACCAACCGTCCCCATCCCTTACCCCGGACACAGAATCAGGGGAAGGATCAAGCAGTAAGTGCTGTAAACATGTAAACATTTATTTAAAACAGAGCGGTAATATTTATACTATTAACAATGTATATTTATAAAAGTGCTGTAAACTAGTAAAAAAATAATCAGGTACAAAACAGGAATATTTACAAAGGTAACAAATGGGTTTTCATGATTTCTCTGTCTTAGGCTCTTCTCAATTTAGTCCCAAGTATTTTAAAAAAATTTCACAATGTCCGTTACTACATGATTCCCAGGCCCAAGACGCTCCACTCCAAAGTCCCAGTGCACCTACGCGAAAATCCGGTCAATGTGGCCGGGGATCGACGAGAAATCCTCGTAGGAGAACTCCTCGTAGGTCTCGTGGAGGTAGAGCTCAAGCCTGTTGATCAGGTTCCGGGGTAGGGCGATCTTAGTGGGCCCTCCGTGGTAGCAGACATGTCCCCTCCACGCCACAATCAAGTACTCCGGGATCATCGCACGACATAGCATGGCGGCATACGGCCCCGGTTTCTGCATGCTTTCCCGCAGCATGCGTTCTCTCTGGGTGTCCGGGATCCTCAGGAGGGTGATGTCGCTCATGACGCCCTGCTTTGAATTAGGGAGGGGAATGTTAGTATTGGGACTGCTTTACAGCCACGCGGTGGAGGGAGAGGGGCAGCATACAGGGATCTTTCCCTGGGACAGCCGCGAGGGGGTGGGACAGGGGCAGAGTTGATGCTGTCCTGATTGCTGGCAGCAGAGACTGGCATTGCTTTCAATGTGAAAGGAGGCCAGTGCTACTGCTGGAGTTTTAAGCAGCCACAAGTCTGCGGCTTACCATTATTGCCCGCTCCAGAAGTTCAGGTCTCCAGCCACAGTTCTCTGAACACTCCAAGACCTCCGCAAGTCCACAGGCACTGAAGGCGACGGCCGAAAATTCGACCTTGTCCTGAGTGCGCATGTGAGAGGTTCAGTGCATGGTCTTGTTCACAGAGAAAGACTAGGTTCTTTGTATACAATTTCATTTATCTGTCTCAGGAATTCACTCCCTTTTTAAAATTCACACAGACACATCTGCGACTGTCTCCCAACCCAGCCTGTCAGCACACTCCCAGAGGCTAGCGCAGATTAGGCGGAGGAAGAAGAAGACGCGTGAAGACATGTTCTCAGAACTAATGGGCTGCTCCCGAGCCCAGGCAGCCCAGCAGACACAGTGGAGGGAGAACTTGTCACAAATGCACCGAGCAGTCATGGAACGGGAGGAGAGGTGGCGTCAGGAGGACCAACAGGCTACTGAAAAGCTGCTTGGACTAATGAGGGAGCAAACGGACACGCTCCGGCGCCTTGTGGATGTTCTGCAAGACCGGAGGCAGGAGGACAGAGCCCCGCTGCAGTCTATCTGTAACCGCCCTCACCCGCCACCAAGTCCCACACCACCCTCACCCAAAGTCCAAAGAAGGAGGGGCGGCAAGGGCCGTTAAAACTTTCAGTCAACCCCTGCAGACTGCTCTAGCAGTAGAAGGCTGACATTCCCCAAAATTTGAAAAGTCCTTTCCTACCCACCTCACACAAGCCCCCGTCCAAGTTTCACCCCCCACGTTTCATGTCTGGTTCGCAATAAAATGTTTGTTTCTGTTCATTACTGTTTCAGTCAGGTTCTTTTGAGGGAGAGTCTGTCTGGAGGGGGGGAAGGGGCTTGGTAATTGGACAGGACAGTGACCTTTAGCAGGGTACAGAGGCGGTGTCAGGTCCAGCATCAGGACACATACACAGTGCAGTCACTGGTTACCCTGGTCAGTCTGGGAGGTGTTTTTCATGTTTTGGGGGGGGGGGGTTGCTCTGTGACTTTGTGGCGGGGGAGGGCAGTTACAGATCTTATGCAGCGGTCCTTATCCTGGCTCACAGATCCACGCAGCAGGGGATCTGTAACCCTACCCCCCCTGCCAGAAAGTCACATAGCCGACACATACACACAGTCCCACCCAGGAGTGCTGGCAGGCTCCATTGAAATAACCAGTCCACCAGTGCGGAGCCTGTCATTCCGGGAGTTTAGAAGCATCATTTGCATCAGAACACTAAACCCGCCCCCCGCCACAGTCTGCGTCCCCGGTTTAAAATATTCCCGCGAAAACAGCAATACAGACAACGGTGTTCATTAACAAAATCGAAATGATTTTATTTTTTGGGAAGGGGAAGGGGGTGAAGGGGGTATGTAACTGGAGAGGATAGTCAAAATGGACTGGGTAAAGAAACGGGGGCAGGTTCAGCTTTTCTGTCCACAAACTGAAAAGTCACTGGTTGCCCTGCTCACTCAGGAACCTAGCTTTCAAAGCCTCCCGGATGCACAGGGCGTCCCGCTGGGATCTTCTAATGGCCCGGCTGTCTGGCTGGACGTAATCAGCAGCCAGGCTATTTGCCTCTAGCTCCCACCCCGCCATAAAGGTCTCCCCCTTGCTCTCACACAGATTGTGGAGCACACAGCAAGCTGCAATAACGATGGGGATATTGGTTTCACTGAGATCACAGCGAGTGAGTAAGCTTCTCCATCTCCCTTTGAGACGGCCAAAAGCACACTCCACCACCATTCTGCACTTGCTCAGCCGGTAGTTGAAGAGTTCTTTTTCTGTGTCCAGGGCGCCAGTATAGGGCTTCATGAGCCAGGGCATTAGCGGGTAGGCTGGGTCCCCGAGGATGACTGTAGGCATCTCCACATCCCCAAGAGTTATTTTGTGGTCTGGGAAGTAAATACCTTCCTGCAGCCGTCTAAACAGACCAGAGTTCCTGAACACGCGAGCGTCATGAACCTTGCCCGGCCATCCGACGTAGATGTTTGTAAACCGTCCCCGATGGTCCACCAGTGCTTGCAGCACCATTGAAAAGTAGCCCTTTCTATTGATGTACTGGCTGGCCTGGTGGTCCGGTCCCAGGATAGGGATGTGAGTCCCATCTATAGCCCCACCGCAGTTTGGGAATCCCATCGCGGCAAAGCCATCTATGATGACCTGCGCGTTTCCCAGGGTCACTACCTTTGGGAGCAGTACCTTGACGATTGCCTTGGCTACTTGCATGACAACAACCCCCACGGTAGATTTGCCCACACCAAAGTGGTTCGCGACTGACCGGTAGCTGTCCGGCGTTGCAAGCTTCCAGAGGGCTATGGCCACTCGCTTCTGGACAGTGAGGGCTGCTCGCATGCGGGTGTCCTTGCGCTTCAGGGCAGGGGACAGCAACTCACAAAGTTCGAGGAAAGTCCCCTTCCGCATGCGAAAGTTTCGCAGCCACTGGGATTCATCCCAGACCTGAAGCACTATACGGTCCCACCATTCCGTGCTTGTTTCCCGGGCCCAGAATCGCCGTTCAACAAAATCCACATGCCCCATTGCCAACGTCATGTCCTGGGCGCTGGGGCTCGTGGTTTCTGACAGCTCTGTGCCACTCTCCGACTTCAGGCTCTCACGGCGGTGCCGTAGCCTCCTCGCCCGATTTCTCTGCATCTGCCTCAGGGAAAGGTGTATGATAAGCTGCGAGGTGTTGAGAACGGCCACAAGTGCAGCGATGGTCGCAGCGTGATCCATGATCGCAGTGCTGTGGCGTCCGCGCTGTCACTGACCAGAAAAGTGCGCGAACTGATTTCCCGCCGGCGCTTTCATGGAGGGAGGGAGGGCGTTAGTGACGGACGGATGACGACAAATTTTTTTTTACCCAGAAGGCATTGGCGGCTCGACCCAGAATTCCGATGGGCAGCGGGGACTGCGGGAACTGTGGGATAGCTGCCCACAGTGCACCGCTTCCAATATCGACGCTCGCCCCGTTAGTGTGGACTCACAAAGTCGAATTACTGTCCTTAGTGTGTCCTTAGTGTGGACACACACGTTCGACTTTGCAATATCGATTCCACATATTCGATTTAAGTAAAATCGAATTACCCTCGTAGTGTAGACATACCCTGTGTCACTACTGTTCAAAGTTGGTTTGCAGAATCTCTCAATCTTTTGCACATATCACTAAGTCATCAGCAAACAGCATGTCTCAAGGTGTCTCCCTTCATATATTCTCACTTATCATATCCATGACAACAACAAACAAAAAGGGGCTCACCGTTGAAGCAGGCCAATGTTTACTGTAGCTCCATTTAATTTTGAATATGGTAGTGACTCCATTGCAAATATCCTGGATAAGATGGACATATCCTTCTGGCACACTTTTCAGTCACGAAGACCACCAAACTAATTCTTAGTTCATGATCATATGCCTTCTTTGGGTCCAAAAAGACCATGCTCAGTTGCCATCTCTTTTCTCTGAACTTCTCCATGAGGATTCATAGCACAAATATAGTCTCAATTGTGCTGCTTCCTGTCATGAATCCATAATAATCCTTCCAAATTTCGTCTATTTCATGCAGATTATTTTAAATGTTCTCCTATTATGTACTTTCATAGTATGTGACATCAGCTTAATTGGGTGATAATTAACACAGTGTAATGTGTGTTATGTTTTAAAATAGGCACCATAGAGCTCTTATGCTGTTTATCTGGCATTTTCTCTTAAGAATATAACTGACCAGACTTGGAAGGCATCAGCTGTCTTATCTTCCCAATGATTTCAGCACATCCACTAGTATTTCATCTGGCCCAGCTGTTTGAGCAGGGCTTCAGTCTTGTGTATTAATAAGAAATGTGGCTGTGCTATATAAGCCTTTTGGCTGGAATACATGGGTGCACTTATGGAATACTGCCCTTAGAGTCAAAAATAAAGTCTTGTTGTTTCTAAAGCATTTATAAATATTGAAGTTCATCTTGCTCTCAGCAGAAGTAACATTGTTTATTTATGCCTCTAATCTTAGGCATTAAACTTCTGTATAAAAAAACATTTTGCATGAAAATATAGTTCAGATTACTCAACTGACATGTACATTATACATGTTCCCTGGTTTTCATGCATCTCTGGCTTGTCTACAGGCATGCAACACATCAGTTTCAAAAGACCCTGGATATCAAATGCAGTAGAATAGAAAGGCCTATTTTTTGCAAGAAGATTCTTTGGATGGCAAGCAATGACAAATTAGGGACATGTGCCTTTTTACATGGGGTCACATCTATTATCTATGGTGTGGATATCAGAGTGCCATTCCCTTTTTCTTTATAGAGAAGACGTGCTCTTTATGAAGTAAAGATAAATAAATTCATTCTTCTCTTGGAGATCTGCTTTCATGGGAATGTAATCCAATAGTTGCAGAATTTTCCCAGTTTTTCATCCCTGTGATGATATTTTATGTTTTAGAAATGGCACAAGACAATGAAGATGAAGAAGACAGGTACAAAAACTGTAAACAGCATCTCAACATGAATATGAAGGTGATCACAGCCTGATCATGCATTGTATGTAGCTCCTTGATCAGAAGTCTAGACTCTCTTTTGAGATTTTCTTGATTATTAGAGTTGAGTGAAAATCAGAATATGTCCTATGGGAAACTGATGTTTAAAAATACTGTTTTCAACACCAGCATGATGAAAACTTTGAAATATTTAATTTTGTGTGTGAAATGAAGGGTTCTGGGAAATGTTGCAACAGTTTATTTCAACATTTTAAATCAAAACAAAACCTTTTTGATGTTCCCAAATTAAAACACTTCATTCTGAGTCCACTTGACATAACACTGCATCTGCCTAAGAGTAATGGGAGTTGTCGTTCTGGTTCCTTGTGTGCTCATTCTTTCTTATGGGCCAGGTTCCCTCACTAGACTACATCCCTGATGAATCCTGCAGTCATCTGACTGAGCGCCTGGTGCACTGTGGAAGTCAAAAGACTCTCTAGCTCATCATTTGGTACATCATAGGAGATGTAGCCTGGGCACAGACCTCAGCCCATAAAAAAGAATGAGGGGATGGAGCATTCAGAGTACAATTCTCCTGAGGAATTGCAGAATCCTGAGGCAGATGAAGTTTAATGTCAAACTGATTCAAACTGAACTGTTTCAGCTCAGTTTAACAAACAGAAATATTTTGATTCTGGTTGAACAAACTTGAAATGAAATATTTCCATTTTGATTTTGTAGTAAAAAAAAAAAATGTTTGGGCAAAATCTAAATGTTCACATGGAAAGTTTTGATTTTGAGGAAACTGCATTTTCTGTTGAAAAAATATTTGAATGGTAAATTCTTGAACAGCTATAATTATACCATAACATTTAACATACAAAAATCTGATTTCCCACATGAGGAAAATCAACATGTACAGAATAGCTTCTCTAAGGCACAACACAGAATAAAACTGAATTGCAATCTGATGCCTTTTGTTTTACAGATATTAATTAACCCACAACCCACCTCTTTTGTCATTTAAACTGGTCACCTCAACTATCAAAAGAATCTTCTGCTTACATTCCTCGATAGCAGTCCCCCAGACCTAGAGCTCCAGAGCAATGGTCTCAGGGGACTATACTTTATTTCATGCAGACAGTTTATCACACAATACTAAATATCCTCAGATTTTTCTGTGACACAAGCAAGAGGCAGTGTCATGCCTTTTTGGTGTGGAGCGCCAAACCCAATTCCTAAGATTTTCTTCAGAAAGCACTCAGCTTAAGGAAAGCTATGAGCTGACCCTCCCCCCCAGTAGTGTGTCTGTTTACTGCCTCTGAAGCACCCCCTCATGGCCACAGGCCACTCTATGGTATTCTGCCTTTTCAGGGACCCTTGAAGAACTCTCACACAATTCCCACAAGAGATCTAATTGTACTGTACCTCCACGCCCCAACCCTGGTTCAGTCCCTTTCTCTCAGTAGTCCAACACAAAGTCCTTCAAAACAAAACACAAACTCTCAGTCTTCACTGTCAGTCTACTTCCCAGTACTTCCTGCCTGGAGTTTGTCCTTCTTCACAGGCCTTTCTAGGTAGTCCTTTGCAGTTTCTCTCCTGCTTCTTGGATAGAGTCTCTCCCAGGCCTCCCTGAACTTCCCCATGTTACTGTCAAGTTTCCTGGCTCGGATAGTCTGTTAGTCTCCCTCAATCACCCACTCTTCCCTGCAGGTTCTGGCTGCCTCCAAATTGGAATTCTTGATTTCTCTCAGGCAAGGCTCATCTTGTATACAGGGCTGGCTTAGCTCCAAACTCTCCAGCCCCTGGACAAACCACCCTATTATACAACCATTTTGGTAAAGGGATATGGCTGGGTGAGGGTTGGCCAGGTGATTTTGTTATTGATATTATCATAATGCCTATGAGCCTAGTGTCTGGCTGTATCATTGTTCCCCAGCTGACCTGCTGTGAAGTATCCATAGGCAGTCATCATTAGTTCCCGCAATTTGATGGAGGTGGAGTTTGGGGACAGATGCAGGCAGAGAGGTATTGATACCAGAGCTACCGATACCAGAGCTACCACTCCAATATCCAGAGTTGCCATTAGGGGTGGGGACAGAGGGAGCAAGGCATTCACAGAAATGCCCCAGTCTTCCCTCAATTATCTTAGATCTTTAGATCCTGAAGTAGCGGAATATTTGAGGACAATATTCCTTGCCCATTCTCTAGGGAGGCAAATTCCCACCCATTGGGCATTTTATGCATGGGAAAATCCAGGTGTTGAAAACCCTGCCATTTGCCATGTAAAACTGCAGCTTCCATGGAATTTCCTATGGAAGGGCCAAGAATCATAGAAATGTAGGGCTGGAATTCCCTTGAGAAGTCAAGTTCAGTCCCCTGCACTGTGGCAGGATCAAGTAAACATAGATCAGCCCTAGAAGGTATTTGTCCAATCTGTTTTTGAAAACTTTACACTGAAGGGTATTCTACAACCTCTCTTGGAAGCCTATTCCAGAGCTTATCTACCGTTATAATTAGAAAGTTTTTTCCTAATATCTAACTTAAATCTCCCTTGCTACAGATTAAGCCCATTATTTCTTGTCCTACTATGAGTGGATGCGGAGAACAACTGATCATAGTCTTTAACATATTTGAAGACTGCTACCAGGTCCTCCCTCAGTCTTCATTTCATAAGACTAAACATGGCCAGTTTTTTAACCTTTCCTCATAGATAAGGTTTTCTGAACCTTTTATCATTTTTGTTGCTCTTCTCTGGACTCTCTCCAATTTGTCCACATCTTTTCTGAAGAGTGGTGCCTAGACCTGTACACAGTATTCCAGCTAAGGCCTTCCCACTGCCGTGTAGAAAGGGACAATGACCTCCCATGGAGTAATTACGTATGACAATCCTATTAATGCATCCAAGAATGATATTAGCCTTTTTTGCAATTACACCGTATTGTTGACTCGTATTCAGTTTATGATCCACTATAACCCCAGGTCCTTTTCAGCAGTACTACCACTTACACAGCTATCCCTCATTTTGTAGTTAGGAAGGAAAAAATCAAATCAAATGAGGTAATTTACATTTGTCTTTATTGAATTTCATCTTTTGAATTCAGATCAGTTCTCCAATTTGTCCAGGTTGTTTTGAATTCTAATCCTGTTCTCCAAAGTACTTTCGAACCCTCCCAGCTTTGTGTCACCTGCACATTTTATAAGTATACTCTCCATTCCATTATCCAGGATATAGTCTATTATGCAAAGAACCAGCTTGCTCATGTAAGAAAGCCACGGTGTATACATCAGTATAAGAAAAGGAGTATTTTTGTTTTGTGGTGGAATAGGGAGTGTAGCCAAAATTAGGGATAAATAATCTATAGATCAGAGCTGTTGCAAAGAGAATCGGGATTAAGATTTATTAACATTAAGATACACACAAGATCAAGGGGAGTTCTTGTGGAACTCAGAGATCGTATTTCTTCTGAATTTGGATTTAATTAAATCTGATTTACTAGTCAAGCTTTTAATAAGTGATTAATGATTTTGGATGCCCAACTTGAAGCCCCCAAATCACTAGCCATTTCTGAAAATCTTGGCCACAGTGTTTGCAAACATAATATTTGTGTGGAATTATAAATTTTCAGTAGTAAATGGCTGAAACATTTGTCTTTGTATTCAATATTGGTTTTGTTTTTAAAGGCAGTGTTTAAAAGTCTATTTTGTTATAGGCATAGCTCAAAGGTTTAATTACATCTTTTATCTTGCTATAGATAATAATCAGATCAGGGTCAGTATCCTACTATAAAGCATTTAATAGGACAATATTCCACTACAATCAAATTGAAACTTTTCTGTAGCTTCTCTTTATCAGCCAGAGAGAGGTGCATATAGCTACAAATAAATTCAATATTAGACCAAGTTATATTAAAAACATGTTCTTATGTCCTTTGTATCTCTAGTAACACTCTTATTCTAACCTTCATTTTTCTTCCCACAATAGAGAAGCTGTGTTATTTTTAAATGTAACCACCTTTTACCAGGAGATTTAAATTCCACTGAGCTCTCTTACTGATACACGCTTTTAAGAGTAAACCTCTATACTAGCTTTGTCTGAAAGAAGCAGCAGCTTCAAAGACAATGAACCTAAGGGCTTGTCTACTTGGTGCCTTAGTGCATACTGCCTGGGGTATAAATTCCAACAGGCAGCAGCATGTAGTGCACTAACTGGCCTGTACAGACCCTGCTGGTGAACACTGAAAGTTCCATTGTGAACATTTAATGTAGTCCTGTTTCAAACAATAATGCACTCAATGGAACTTTTAGTGAGCACCAGCAGGGTCCACCCAGGCCAGCTAGTGCGCTACATGCTGGTGCACAGTAGAATTTACACTGCAGCTAGTAAGGACCAAAGCACCATGTAGACAAGCCCTTAGCTTGTGTTCTACTCTAAGGGGTCTCTTATTTTATTACATTCTCCATATGCACTGACTAGAAAAGTGCTACTTGAGCACCAGGGTTTTGTGTGAATTAGAGCATCAGTCTGAACATGGAGAATAAGGCTAGGTCTACACTACAGCGGGGTTCCGACCTAAGATACGCAACTTCAGCTACGTGAATACCGTAGCTGAAGTTGCGTATTTTAGGTCGGCTTACCTGGCGGTGAGGACGGGGGAAAGTCAACTGCTGCCGCGCTGCCGCCGACTCCGCTGCCGCCTCTTGCCGAGGTGGATTTCCGGAGTCGACGGCAGAGCGATCAGGGATCGATTTTACCGCGTCCTCACGAGACGCGGTAAGTCGATCCCCGATAGACCGATTGCTACCCGCCGGATCGGCGGGTAGTGAAGACATAGCCTAAGATTCTGTTCTGTACCTCCAAAAAGTTCAACACAGAAATGACAGCTCTGGAGAACGGAGTTCGAGTGTTAAAATGGCTTTAAGCCACCTTTGTGCTCTCTCAATCCAGGGCTGGAGAGGCTATTTTTTGTTAAACTACACTAGGAGTATTTTGTAAATTACTAAAACCAGTGAAGACATTTGTTGAATAAGAACTAAAGGTCGGATTTTCAAAGATATCTAAAGGAGTTAAGTGTCTAAATTTCATTGAATTTCAGTGAGGGTTGGACACCTATGTTTTTATAAGCCTTTTAAAATCCCCAGAACTGGCTCCTAAAAGCTGATACTCAACCATGGTCCTACTGGTGGGGTAATTTGGGGAAGTTCATACTGCCCCAGTCTGTGCTGAACCTATTCTATGAAGAAAGAGACTTCAGTTTCCAGGCTTGTTGGGCTGGCACTTTTCACATTAAATAGATTACTTGATCTTCCGAATAGAAACGGCAACCCTGGGCTGGAATCCTAGTCCCATTGTAGTTAATGGGAACTTTACCACAAAAAGGAGGTCAAGCAAATAGATCAATGAGTTTCTAACTGATCTTTCACATGAAAGGCTCTGATTTTCATTACTAGGAAAGTTGTTCTCACCAGAGTGCTTTAAAAAAAAGTGAAAAATTCTAATTAAAATAATAAATCAGAGAACTTCATTGAAGCTACATCTAGGCGTGGTTGATAATAACATAAATATGTGAATAATGTGTCTTGGTATAAAATGTTGTAAAATACAATATTCTTTTAATCTTTCCAATTCTTGAATGAGAAATCCAATTTAATTAAGTTTAGGTCCTAGTCTACTGAACTTAAGCTGAGTTTGATTCTTATTTCAATTGCTCACCATACCTTATTTTGCATCCTACGTTTCTGAATATCTTGTCCTTCAAGAACGCCAGATTTATTACTGCATGCACTTAAAGGAAATAAGAAACAGCTCTTCAATAAGCAAAGACTATTTTTCAAACTAATGAAGTCTTGGAATTTTCCAAATAATGCTCAGGAAAACATCAATGAAAGGAACAGTAAATACCCTTCTAAATGTAGCCTTTATTGAATGTGGATAAAATCAGTTTGTCTGCATGCAGCTCATCAACATTACTTAATTAAACAGGAGCTGTCTCTGACATCTACAAAAGAGCAGAATGCCACCTTCATAAGAACGGCCATATTGGGTCAGACCAAAGGTCCATCTAGCCCAGTATCTTGTCTTCTGACAGTGGCCAATGCCAGGTTCCCCAGAGGGAATGAACAGAACAGGTAATCATCAAGTGATCGATTCCCTGTCGCCCATTCCCAGCTTCTGGTAATCAGAGACTAGGGACACCATCTTCAGTAGTACAATGCTTCCTGTTTTAACAAGGCTTGATGGGTATTTGTTTGTTTGGGCCAAGCTGCCAGGTTTCTGTTGGCTGCCTGATTCTACAAGGTGCTGAGCACTTTCAACTCCTGTTCATTTAATTAGTCCAGTAATATTGTATAAAATTTCAAAATACGGACATTAGCTATCTTGCTTGGATCTTCTTTTTCTCCATTAGTTTACTTAGTTGGAAGAGGAATTCCTTCTCTACTTTTGTAGATTTTTTTCAATTTTGTCATGGTGTCTTTGTGAATTCAATAATGTGTCGGTGCTGAGCAGCCAAACACAGGAACAGCAAAAGTTTGCTCAGGTGTTTTTTCTAACTCATCTTGTACACAGTTTGGAGACACATTTTCTGTGGCAAGCCTGTGCCTGGCTGCTCAGAAGCATCAAGCCATAGGCACAATTTATATTTATATTCAGTGCATGCTGGATAGGGATGCTTTCCTGAATCAGATCCTAAATGGGAAAAACTTAAATTACAGAATGCAAAATACTCTAAATATTTAGCTTCAAAGTACTCTTACTCTGAAGTCTCCATCACTGAGCTTTTCTTTTCTTTTTTGTTAAGAAACCCTGTTTCCTCCTGTTTCTGCTGGAGAATTAATCTTCTGTGCAGAAAAAGCCAGGAGATTTTAACACTCTTCCTTCCTTTATTTCCATAACCTCAAAAGTATATCTCTTCCAGCCTGAATACAAAATTTTGGCTTCCTGAGTCCAGGAACATCAGTGGTGAGAAAAATGCATTTGCTTAAAAATAACATTCCCTGGTCAGATTAGAGCAACAAAAACACCACAGTTGCCCGAATACACTTGTCCAGGGATGGCTGACTTACAAGGCCATGAATACTTCATGAGGTGTACTTCTTTCCTGTAGTTTCTCTGCTGTAACATTTTAGACTCCTGGTTTAACAGGCACTCTTTCTAAAACTCTTGTCAGAGTTATATTAGAAAAACAGATCTTACAACCTACATCCCCAAACCCCCAGTTTGTTAACAATAATTTTACAGTACAATTCACATTGTTACAGGGGCTGATCCAGAGGTCATTACAGTCGATGGAAAGACTTCCATTGACATCAATGGGCTTTGGATCAGGACCACAGTGCGGTTCCCCTGATCTCTCATGGTGCTTTCAGTAAAACTGAACAATGATCTTTTGTGGTGATGGCACATAATGTATGAGTAAGAATGTTTATGGTATTCTGAGATCTTTTTCCTTTAAAATAGTTTTGTATTGTTTTCAAAGCAGTGATAAAAGTTTGGTATAAATTCTTACCTGCTATGATTTTTGTGTTCCTCATTTAGATTTCCCATAAGGGACATAGAACATATGGTTCTGAGATGGGAGACTTAGAGTTATTTACCCAGCCAGTGTCTTCTTGATAAACAACAGTAATCTGCGAGCATTTCAAAAACTTGTATTTGTCATCACAAACACAAACACACACACACACACGAAATTCTGTTTTTTACAGTAATATTCTGAAAACACCTTGTTTCTCCCAGTGGTATGTTTAAACAAGCAATTTGTTTTGATGACATCTTAAGCAGTTTGAGAATACCTTCCTGATTTTACATGCATGATTTACTTTTTGTCACATCACAGTGGTAGGAAATAGGGAATCTCTCCAATCTTTTGTTATAAAGGTTGCATTGAAATAACTAGCAGGTAACCTACTATCCCCTGCCTCAAAAGAAGGAAAAGCACTCAAGAGTTAGAGGAGATACATGTTGTCTTTACTGTTGTTAGTAATATTATAAACATTATAATTCAGTTTCTAAAATGATTGAAAATTAAAGATGATTTAGATTTAAAGAGCCGCATTGTGATACACTTACAATTAGTAGTATATTATTCCAAAATCCCATTGAAATCAATAAGGCTATTACCAGAGTAAGATAATACCAAACATGAATCAAGGTATCAGTCTGGTCCTAAATCATTGGGATGGTGGAGGTGAAGACTGTTAGATTTTTCCCCTTGTAAATTTAACTCGTCACAATTGTTTTTCTCTATTATTTCCCTGACTGAAGGAGAACTAGATGATGTGTTTGTAGTTGATTGATAGAGGGAGGGATAAGTGGCTATTAATATCTTAATTCAACTCTGGCAATTTTTAGAAAATAAACATGAAGAATGCTGGTTGTTTCTACAGAACAAGTCTCTTGTTTTATTGCAAGGGTGTTTGTTTTTAAAACTAGACAATGTCATATAATTTTTATATCCCTATTATCTTTCACACAAACTTTCTCCAAAAACATTACAGAGTTAAATACAAGACAATATATGGCATATAATGACAAAAACAAGTGGTGTGAAGACAATACATGTTGAACATATTAAAAACTAGGCATTAGAGACAGTAATAGTACTAAGAAAATTAGGATAAATAAACAAACATGTTTGGAGAACTCAATTAAATACTGAAAGCAATGACACCATAGAGGCATTCTTAAAGTCAGAAAGGACTATTATGATGTGGTCTGACTTCCTGCATAACTCAAAGAAAAGAAACTGCATACAAAGGTCTAAAAGGAAGGCTACAGATTCAGATAAGTTGCTAGAGGTAGTATTATGAACCCCAAGCATTCAACAATCATGAGTCAGGCCTTTCCTCCAAAAAATAAATAAATTGTGAGTGGAATCTCCTGGCAGGTGATATTAGGGTTTCCATGTTCCGTGACCGTCCAAAGGATCTTGTCCCATTCTTCTTCATGGAAGGTGATCTTGTAGCCTGCAACAACATCGATGGTGTGATGGCAGCCCTCAACATCGTTCACGATCCAGAGGAGTGGAGACTGTTCATTGATTCATCGAAGACGAGTCTTAAAACTGTTTTACTGCATAATGGCAATGTTTTGCCATCAATTCCAGTTGGTCATGCAGTCTATATGTAGGAAACCTATGACAACATGAAACAACTTTTGAGGTGCATAAACTATGACCAACATCAGTGGCAGCTTTGTGGCAATTTGAAGGTTGTTGCTCTCTTGCTTGGTCTGCAGACTGGATACACAAAGTACTGCTGTTTTCTCTGCAAATGGGATAGTCGTGCAAGAGATTCCCACTACATCAAGAAAGATTGGCCACTCCGACAGTCATTGGAGCCTGGGAGGAAAAGTGTTCAGCATCCACCACTTGTTGAATCAAGGAAGATTTTGTTACCACCCTTACACATCAAGCTGGGTCTGATGAAGAACTTTGTCAAGGCCATTGACAAAACACAAGCAGCTTTCAAGTACCTCCGTGGAAAATTTCCAAGGTTAAGTGAAGCTAAGATAAAGGAAGGTGTCTTTGTTGGTCCTCAGATTCGTGAACTTCTTCGAGATGATGCATTTGACCATGCACTGCAAGGCAAGGAAAAGACGGCATGGAAAGCCTTCCAGTTAGTGGCAATAAATTTTCTCGGAAACAACAAGGCAGACAACTACAGGTTGTTGGTGGAAAACCTCCTCAAGGCATACAAAAAGCCTTGGTTGCAACATGTCACTAAAGATACATTTTTTGCACTCTCATCTAGATTTTTTTCCACTGAACTGCGGAGCAGTGAGCGACGAGCACGGCGAGCGATTTCACCAGGACATTGCAACAATGGAGAAACGCTATCAGGGCAAATGGAGCCCATCAATGCTTGCAGACTATTGCTGGACAGTGACAAGAGATGCTCCATTTAATGAATACAAGAGACAAGCCAAGAAGCGCCGAGTAGACACTGAATAGGACTAAACTATGTACAGAATAGTTTTTTGCCTTTTGTTTCATAATCAATTTTATTTATATAACCCTTTTGCTGATTTTTACATAAACAGGACAGGTGAAATATTATCATGTAAAGCAACCATAAACACATGAAAAGACCTAGGTTTACAATTTATGATTAAAACTCTACTATCTACACAATATACATAGACATAAAATGTAAAAACTTAAATATCTTAGAAACAGTAGCCAATCAGTTGTTTTAATTGTCATATTTGAATTCAGCACATCAAAATACATAATAAATAGCACATTTTATCTCTGAAGCAGATGACTTCTCAAAAATTGTAGACCAGTGTAATACAATCCCAAGAGATGGCAACATTGTGAGTGGCTGGAGAACATCAAAAGGCTTCAAGGTTCAGTTCATATAAGCACATTCAAGTCTAGATACTTATCTGAATTTTAGCCTTACCTCTCGAGTCAATAAAATTAAGCTAGAAATCCTGTCAGCCCAAGATTTCTTCTGCAATTTCTGTGACTTCTTACTTCCAGTCGTGCAGGAATTAGATACATGAACAGGGTTTCTTGTTCAGCTTTTCCATTTTTGGTCCTAGAATGAACAAAAGAATAGAGCTGGGTAGTAGTAAAGTTTTTCAGTCAAACAGGAAATTCACAAAAATAATACAGTTTTGGAGCAACCAAAACTATTTGCAAATTTGAGTCAAATAAAAATATGGGGGAAAATTCAAGAAAGTAAAAATGGTGTGTTTTGACACCATTTGGACATTTCATTTCTAAACAAACCATGTTGTTTTGAATCAACATTTCATTTTGATGAGAAAAATGAGTTTGGGTTCAAAATTAACTAATTTGTATTTTTATTGCTCAGTTCAGCCACCAAACTGAAAAAAAAAAACCCCCAAAACAATTTGCTCAGCTCTACTAAAACATTCTTGGTCCACTTTTACGTTAATATGAGGTGCTATACCTGTTGGTTCCATTCCTTGGTAGGAGACACATTGGGAGCAAAGACATTTTTAAGTAGAATTTGTTCTATCGGCAAATAATGCAACAGTGGTATCCTTTCCTCATATAGCTGAAGGTGATGACTAGATTAATAGTTGAGAATCTCAGGAATTGGGAAGACAGAGGTATTGATAGCATGTAATGAGGATTAAACTCCACTATTCTAGCAGTTAAAAAAAAAAGTGAGTTAACCTTCTTTTTCTTGTCACCTACTTGTTTTATCAGTAAGCTGATAATTAGCTAGACATATGAATTAATTTGATAATTCTAAAGGGAAGAACTGATTTAACAGTCATAAAGAATGTAATTTTTTTATGCAAAATCACTGGTATTCCCACAAAATAACCCATTGCTCTTTGACTAATCATCCATTTGGGAACATATGTCTGCAGTTTTACTGTTAAACATAATTGGCTGCCTTTTATCTCTTGAATTTTGATAACATGTATTTTTATTGATGTTAAATGATCTCTGGGGAATGTCTAGTCTAAATTATCTGTGCCCAGGAAAAAGAAGCAATAATAAACATTTGTATTTGCATGTCACTGCAACACCAGTTCTTAGATTTAACTTTTTTTAGCCATTTTATGCTGAAATATGACTGCTTTCTTTTAATTCTGTATAATGTATGTGCTATAAATTCAAATTAGGATTAGAACCCCTTGTATAATTTGCACTGAAAACATGTTTGTATCTGCATATTTTCTTAGAAATATTTAATATACCTTTCCAAGAGTAAAAATTCTGTCTTTGCTCTGTAAGATGCCACTAGGGGAAAAGATAGAAAACCATAATGATGTGGGCAAAAAGATGCTTTAACTATGGGGCTCTGTTTTCCCAAGGGTGGAAAACTGAAGAGCTGGGAAACTTTGAAGATTTAAAAAAAAAAAGGTCAAATAATAGCTCACATTTATAGATCTTATTTGAAGATGTTCCACTTTGTGAAATATTTGAACAGACCTTGGGCCAGAGAGAGTGTGTGAATGACTCTATAGCAGTGGGTCTCAAATTTTTTACTGGCGACCCCTTTCACATAGCAAGCCTCTGAGTGCAACCCCCCTAATAAATTAAACACACTGTTTAATATATTTAACACCATTATAAATGCTGGAAGCAAGCGGAGTTTGGGGTGGAGGTTGACAGCTCGTGACCCCCCCATGTAATGACCTTGTGACCCCCTGAGGCGTCCCGACCCTCAGTTTGAGAACCCCTGCTCTATAGTCTGGTGGTTATATTAGAGGCCTTATCTGGGAGGTGGGAGCAAGACAACAACCTTCATGTGGTGCTTCTGTTACATTCTGGTGTATTTTTTGTGTGTGTGTGTGTGCTCTGTGTTTTGTGCAAACCCACCAGCATACCAATGTCGTCAATTGGCCACTGGACTTCGTTTTACCAACCTCCCAGTGAACATAGCAACGATTATACTTCCTCAAACCGCCTTTTCCAGGACAAAAAAGAACAGTTGGGCCAGTCCTCTGAATATACCAATTTAATGTAGAAGGCATGTCCAGGGAAAAAGCGGATTACCTCTCCAGGACCCTCAATGACCATCACTTTGACATTGTGGCCCTCCTGGGAGGTAGAAGACCCAAGTTCAAATTTCCATTCCACCGAATATTTAATTATTTACATAAAGTGGAACAGCTTTAACAGAACAGATTGAGAGAAACACCATAGCCCAGTAGTTAGGATACCCTTGTGGGATGCTCAAATTCACATCCCTTCCCTACATCAGGCTGGGGTGGGGAATTAAACTTGTGTGCCGTATGTAGATGACATATCAGTTGACTAAAGCAGCGTTTCTCAAACTGGGGGTCCTGACCCAAAAGGGGGTCACAAGACTATTGTAGGAGGATCGCGAGAGCCGTGGTTGCTGGCTGGGCACCCAGCTCTGAAAGCAGCATCGCCTCCAGCAGCAATGCGGAAGTAAGGGTGGCATGGTATGAGGGGTCATCACTTTTTGGGGGGAGGGTTGTCACAGCCTGAAATATTTTCAAAGGTGGTCCCAGCAAAAAAAGTTTGAGATCCCCTGGACTGAGTAAAGGATGATAAAGTAAATTATGGGTGCTGTTATAATAAGCATTGTTATAAACTTTTCCACAATCTAACCACACACTCCTTCTAACACAATGCAGTTTACGAGCAATTAAGATATATTGAGTACTCTTCAATAAAATGACAGGTGTGGAACAGATTGGAAAAAAACATAAGTCTGATCAGCAAATGAATCATATTGCAATAACAAATGAGAGGATGGAGAAGGAAGATTTCATCTGCAGATGCATTGAGATGTTTCTTTAAAGTTTTGGTGTAGAGTAAATCAACTGTTTAATTGTGTCAGTGGTGCTCAAAAATCAAAAGCTGAAGGAACACCTTCTTGTTTAACGGTAAAAAATGACTTAAAATGCAGGAGAGGAGGTCAATTATGTTCCCAGCCCTACTACAGACTTCCTGAGTGATCTTGGGCAGATCACTTAACTTTTCTGTGCCTCACTTTCCCCATCTGCAAAAAGGAGGACAACAACACTTCTCTACCTCACTGAGACATCCTGAGGTCAAATTCATGATTTGTAAAGTGCTTTGATATCCTCCGATGTAAGGTGCTACTAAAATGTTGGGTGTTGGGAAGATGGAAAGGAGAGAACATAGAAAAAGGGAAAGAGAAACTGTAAATGAAGAGGAAACCGAGAACAAGAGAAAGGGATAAGGAAACAGAGAAATCAAAAGAGACAAGGCAACTTTAGGGCTGGAAAACGGTATTTTATTAATTGTTTACTTGTATTCATTTTACTTTGTTTCCCTGGCAGAAAAAAATTAGCCAAAAGGAGATGGAATCCACTGTCTAAACTCAGTTGGGGATTTTCAGGCAGATCATGGCCTGAGGAAAGCCACCAGGTCCTGCTATCACTTCTATGTTTTCAGCTTGAACAATGGGTGCCAAGCCTGCTGCTTTTGAGCTTTCTAGAGTACATGAACTACAAAGATGGGGCCCTGGAACAGCTGCCCCTCTCTGGAGTTTTTGTCTGAAAGATGGAAACACTGCACCATTACTGGCAATTAATGGAATTGGGTGAAGGAAAACTTTTTTACTGGGATATATTTGCTCATTTTTCTGTCTGCAGTGCTTCTCCAATGCCAGGATTGTTACTATTCTGCCAAAGGCAGCTCTGAGAAGCTCATGAACACGTTTGAGTGTTGCAGCTTTCAGAGATTCAAGATGAGTTACAAGAGCTGACTTATTAGATGGAACAAATCTACTCTGTTTGGCCACAAACTGGTCTGCCAGCTTTAGCATTATATATTTGTGTATAGTAAAGTCTAGGAACCCTAGTAATGGACCAGGAGCGCATTGTGCTAGGTGCTGTACAAATAGAACAAACAGAAGGTTCCTGCCCCAAAGAGCTTGCAGGTCACAAAATGATCCATTCTATTTTAAGGTGCTAAAGTTGCTGTCAGTGGTGACATAAATACATTCTTCGTACTCCTCAGACAGGAGCAGTCTTCAGAAGCCTTCCTGCTTCAATCCTCCTACTTTTTCTAGGCCTCAAGAAGCAGTGGCAGCAGCTTTTCCACAGGTAAAGACCATGAGTGGCTCTAGTGGATCTACTTGCTACTGTTTTTCGAGCTCTTAGGATTTCTCCTCTATTAGAGACTTCACCATATACCTTGATAACTCCTGAGAGTGTGTAAGTAGCAGCATGGCTGGCAAAAAGGCTACACTCCATGAACAAAGGTAGAAAGGGGAGTTTAAATGTATCCAACTCTTTCCCAAACCCGAATCAAAGTTCAGGTTTGGTTTAGCCAAAACTGATTCTATTATACATATTCTTTCAGATCCCCTTTGAGAAGTGTGGGGCCAATTTTCTTAAATGTTTTATGCTGCAACCTAATGTGCACTCAGTAACCTACCCCAGCATATGGAAGAAATGAGACATTTTGATAGCTGTTGAACAGAGTGTATTTTCACAGTTAATCAGATCAAAGCCATTTAGCACAGGTGTTTCTATAATTGTGAAGCAAAGGGAAAATTTGCAATGTTCATTTAAAGGCCCTTAAATGTACACATTAGATATCAAGAGTGATGATTTAGTGTTATCTCTGTAATCTAAAACATGTAGGAATGCTATTGCTAACCTACTAAGTACTTTTTATTTTGCTTTCAGACACATTTCTACTATAAATAAATACCACTGAGTGTTTTCTCATGTAAGAGTGTCCATTCATATGAAACTTTGGGATGAAAACCAGGAGAAGAACAAGCCTTGAACAAAGGTGCTCTGTTATATGCAATGAGGGCTTTAAATTAATTGTAAATCATTAACATGGTGGGCAGAATTTATATTGCCTACTAATAGCATACAGCCTCACACAAGGCCTTGGCAGAGGAAAGCCTATCTATAGAGGAGATTCCGGTGATGGATGATATCCTCAATGGGAAAGCTCATGGCACATACTGCTCATAAATGTTTAATTGATTATTACTGATGACAATGAACAATCATAGTTAATATTTTGGGGGCTGTTGACTGGGTGGGAATAGATTTTATCGAGTCCTTAAATCAATTTTAGGGTCAAGTGCAAGCATTGTGGGGCAAGGAGTTTCATTCATTGTTTCTACAGTCGAGGTCTTGTCCTGGTTTAGGCTACGATAGGTTACTATGCTCTAAATATTAAACAATAACACTTAACTAACATTGGGCCATCTTACTGCTATTTGTTGCTAATTGTATTCTTTGTACATGCACTGTGGAGGAATGCGATCAGCGTAGTTTAGAAATCAAATTAATTATATAGCCATATTAATTTTCAATTATAATTACAAATAACATAACTAGTTTCATTTATAATGATCTGAATGTTTGAATTTAGAAAGTAAAGAAATAAAATAAAAAACTGAGTTTTATTTCACTAGTTAGTTTTGATATAGTTATTGAGAAAATAATCAGCTCCCCTCTATTTGCTCCTTTATCTAAAACAAGTCCAAGTCTCCAGTGAAAGATATTCATCTCAACTCTTTTATATATATATATATACACACACACACACACACACACACACACACACACACACACACACACGGGTGAGAGTTATCTTTACAATATGCATAGTTCCTCAGGGTCCCTTACTTTCCATATTTGTCAAGTGATCCAGATTTTGCCTGTAGATCATTCAGAAAATGACCTGTGCTTGGTTTTGATATTGACCTTCCTAAGAATATCTGTCCAGTAGACCTGCTTGCCCACTTTGTTTAATCTTTTCCATCCTTGCCTCACTGCAGTCCCTGAGGTCCTCTCGTCTTCATCTGTTAGTTTCCACCCAGATGAACTTGGACTCTCACTTCTCTTCTGACTGAATGTACTGCTGTGTTTGCTCTGACATTATGACAAAAACAGAAGAGAAAAAGCAGCTGGAGACTTTTTTTTAATCTTTGATGTCAAACAAGAAAACTAAGCAGGCAAAACCCAAGTTTAGTGAAAATAACACACAGGCAAACTGCTCCAAGAAGTACTTTGAAATCAAGTTGAGGAATCTTGCTAATGAAATACATTATACTTGCTAATCAATAAATTTATTAGTGAATTTAAACTCCTACTATACAGAGAACAGTGCTTTTGTCACATTAAATTTTAAGGAAAGCCATGACAAATTTTATTAAAATCATACATTTTATTACATTTTTACATCTCTGATTTCCCCCTTCTCTACAGTTCTGTTCACTTTTACTTATTCCATCCCACTGGCAATCTGTTACACTCTGCAAGTCTAGAGTACCTCCATTGACGTCTGGGGTCTTCAGTGAATGGAGCAGGGGATGGGTTATGCAGAAATCCCCACAGGAGGTAATGGAAGTAGGACCTTTATTCCCTTCCTCTGGGTTCTTTCTTTGGCTGCTATTGAGCAGCTTCAGAGGGGCCTAGCCTGGTTTCACCAGGATCCATGCTGCCAGTGGGAAGAGAGCCAGCAGAGCAGCAATTATCCTGAAGGACTGCTTCAATTTCCATGCAGAAGTGGGGATCTATTTCCTTGTAGATACTCAATATAGACTCATAGACTTTAAGGTCAGAAGGGACCATTATGATCATCTAGTCTGACCTCCCGCATGATGCAGGCCACAAAAGCTGACCCACCCACTCCTGGAATAATTCTCTCCCTTGACTCAGCTGTTGAAGTCCCCAAATCATGATTTAAAGACTTCAAGTCGCAGAGAATCCTCCAGCAAGCGACCCCTGCCCCATGCTGCGGAGGAAGGCGAAAAACCTCCAGGGCCTCTGCCAATCTACCCTGGAGGAAAATTCCTTCCCGACCCCAAATATGGCGATCAGCAGAACCCCGAGCATGCGGGCAAGATTCTCCATCCAGACCCTCATTGACCATTGATACTAATTACCAGCGATGGCACGTTATTGACCTATTGACTAAAATCACGTTATCCCATCAAACCATCCCCTCCATAAACTTATCAAGCTTAATCGTAAAGCCAGAGAGGTCTTTCGCCCCCACTGTTTCCCTTGGAAGACTGTTCCAGAACTTCACCCCTCTGACGGTTAGAAACCGTCGTCTAATTTCAAGCCTAAACTTCCCGACGGCCAGTTTATATCCATTTGTTCTCGTGTCCACATTAGTACTGAGCTGAAATAATTCCTCTCCCTCCCTGGTATTTATCCCTCTGATATATTTAAAGAGAGCAATCATATCCCCCCTCAGCCTTCTTTTGGTTAGGGTAAACAAACCGAGTTCCTCGAGTCTCCTTTCATATGACAGGTTTTCCATTCCTCGGATCATCTTAGTGGCCCTTCTCTGTACCCGTTCCAGTTTGAGTTCATCCTTTTTAAACATGGGAGAGCAGAACTGCACACAGTACTCCAAATGAGGTCTCACCAGTGCCTTGTATAACGGAAGCAGCACCTCCTTATCCCTACTAGAAATACCTCGCCTAATGCATCCCAAGACCGCATTAGCTTTTTTCACGGCCACGTCACATTCCCAACTCATAGTCATCCTGCGATCAACCAGGACTCCGAGGTCCTTCTCCTCCTCCATTACTTCCAACCGATGCGTCCCCAGCTTATAACTAAAATTCTTGTTAGTCATCCCTAAATGCATCACCTTACACTTCTCACTATTAAATTTCATCCTATTACTATTACTCCAGTTTACAAGGTCATCCAAATCTCCCTGCAGGATATCCCGATCCTTCTCCGAATTGGCAATACCTCCCAACTTTGTGTCATCCGCAAACTTTATCAGCCCACTTCTACATTTGGTTCCGAGGTCAGTAATAAATAGATTAAATAAAATCAGACCCAAAACCGAACCTTGAGGAACTCCACTGGTAGCCTCCCTCCAACCTGACAGTTCACCTTTCAGTACGACCTGCTGCAGTCTCCCCTTTAACCAGTTCTTTATCCACCTCTGGATTTTCATATCGATCCCCATCTTTTCCAATTTAACCAATAATTCCTCATGCAGTACCGTATCAAACGCTTTACTGAAATCGAGGTATATTAGATCCACCGCATTTCCTTTATCTAAAAAATCTGTTACTTTCTCAAAGAAGGAGATCAGGTTGGTTTGGCACGATCTGCCTTTCGTAAAACCATGTTGTAATTTGTCCCAATTGCCATTGACCTCAAGGTCCTTAACCACTTTCTCCTTCAAAATTTTTTCCAAGACCTTGCATATTACAGATGTTAAACTAACAGGCCTGTAGTTACCCGGGTCACTTTTTTTCCCCTTCTTGAAAATAGGAACCACATTAGCTATTCTCCAGTCCAACGGTACCACCCCCGAGTTTACAGATTCATTAAAAATTATCGCTAACGGGCTTGCAATTTCTCGCGCCAGTTCCTTTAATATTCTCGGATGAAGATCATCCGGTCCGCCCGATTTAGTCCCGTTAAGCTGTTCGAGTTTGGCTTCTACCTCGGATACGGTAATGTCAACCTCACCTCTTTTATTCCCCTCTGTCACGCTGCCTCTATTCCTAAGCCCTTCATTAGCCTCATTAAAGACCGATATAGACCATATATATATAAAGACCAAAATATTCGTTTAGATATTGTGCCATGCCTAGATTATCCTTAATCTCCACTCCATTTACAGTCTTCAGCGGTCCCACTTCTTCTTTCTTTGTTTTCTTCCTATTTATATGGCTATAAAACCTCTTACTATTGGTTTTAATTCCCCTCGCAAGGTCCAACTCTACACGGCTTTTGGCCTTTCTCACTCCATCTCTACATGCTCTGACCATCCAGGAGTCTTGGATGGGGCACATACAAGATGTAGGGGTCCCAACTGATTGCTTATTTTGCTGATGCAGGCCTACCCTGTCTGCAAGCTGTAGGTAAAGATTTGCCATGAGAAACATTACCGAGTGCATAGTGCTGAATAAAATGGAAACTGCCCACATAAGAGCACATAAAGACCAGGCTTCATTCCTCCCTGGTGTAACTCCTTTGGAGTCAACTGAGATACACCAGGGATGGACTGGGTAATTAAGGCTTTTCTCATCTCCTTAGCTGGGTTTTATTTTTTGGTCAAACTGATGGAGCACATTTAATAGGCTTCCTTGGGTGGGTGACCTCCTCCCACAGATGGGGCTGAAGAGAAAAAGAAAGATCTGCAAGCTCCCTCAAATCAGTCTTCTGAGAGGGGGAGGGGCACCCTGCTGTTCCTTGCCTTAGAACAGGCCCTGTTCTCACACCTGGAGAGTCCCCAGGGATCTATGATCATCCCATACCATCAGTGGGAAGTGAGGTCCATGAACAGGCAGGCTCTGTGCCCCTGTTGGCTCTCATCTCCCCTTCCCTAGCAATAGCTGTCCCTGGAGTTTTGCAAAGGGGAAACCACAGTCGCAGAGGTGGCCGTGTTACCTTTTCTGGGTGGGGCCACACACTGCTTGACAGTCTGCACAATCTTGCCCCTCTCTATTTGAAGAGTGCCCTCCTTTGGACTAGGAATAGATGATTAGCGTGGTAAAGGCAGCTTGTGAACCCCGCTCCCGCTGCCTTTTGTAATGGCCCGTCCCCCTTGTGTCTGTTTGGGGAGCATGATATGATCCTCCTTTTCAAAAGGGTAAGATGACTTGTTACTTTCTAGAGATCCTTGGACTTCTCTGAGATCTTCTCCTCTAGTTAACGCTAATAGATTTGACTCAGCTAGACCAGAGCAAAGTTTCAGGTCAGGTATGTCCAAATCAAGAATGTAGTTTTCTACCTAATGGGTGATCAAGGGCTCTGGTTTCAGTAGTACATTATATTTGAAAATAAAAAGAGATTCTGTTTTCAAAATGTTACACTGACAGTACTCTGTTGTGTGTGCAAGACCAAATTCTGCTTTACTTCATTTTATTTTAACCTTTAATTAAAGCTAGTAATTTAGTATATAGAATAATAAATAAATAAATAAAAAAATCCTCTTAAGTTTGACTAACATTTAACATTTTTTTTCTCCAAGACTGTGGCACTCACACACCATTCCAGATCAGACAGGAGTTGGTTAGCGGCATAGAAGAAAGATATATGTGTAGCACTATTAACCACAGCATTTTACATAAGGGTGTAGTATACATTGACATCTGAGTCAGCGGAGCACTTTTTCTTATGCCTGTCTGATTTACCCAACTTGTTATGGGTCATGTTATCTTCTGGGATTCAAATTTAATTTACATTAACCACTGATCTTTCATATTTGTATCATTTTTCTACTTGTTTCAGTCAATAACATCAACTCCTCTACCCCATGGAGTTACAGGCTTTAAGGCCAGAAAGGTCCATCATGATCATCTAGCCTGATCTCCTGCATGATGCAGGCCACAGAACCTTGCCCACCCACCATAACCTCTGACTGAGTTACTGAAGTCCTCAAAACTTGATTAAAAGTCTTCAAGTTACAGAGAATCCATAATTTCCTCTAGTTCAAACCAGCAAGTGACCCAGGCTTTAGAAGAAGGTGAAAACCCCCATGGATCTCTGTCCATCTTACCTGGGGGGAAATTCTTTCCTTACCCCAAATATGGTGATCAGTTAGACCCTGAACTGGTGGGCAAGACCCATCAGCCACTCACCCGGGAAAGAATTCTCTGTAGTAACTCAGAGCCCTCCCCATCTTGTGTCCCATCTCTGGCCATTAGAGCTATTTGCCAAGAGCAGTCACAAATGGGACATATAGCATCATAGGCAACATCATATCATCCCCTCCATAAACTTATCAAGCTGAGTTTTGAAACCAGTTATTTTTTGTCCCCGACTACTCCCCTTGGACGCCTGTGCCAGAATTTCACTCCTCTGGTGATTAGAAAACATCATCTAATTTCACACTTAAGCTTGTTGATGGCCAGTTAATATTCATCTGTTGTTGTGCCAACATTGGCCCTGAACTTAAATAACTCCTCTCCCTCCCTGGTGTTTGTCCCTCTGTATATTTATATGGAGAGAAATTGTATCTCCTCTCAGCCTTCATTTTGTTAGGCTTAACAAGCCAAGCTCCTTAAGTCTTCTCTTGTAAGACGGTTTCTCCATTTCTCTGATCATCATAGTTGCCCTTCTCTTCACCTGTTCCAATTTGAATTCATCTTTTTTACACATAGGAGACTAGAAATGCACACAGTACTCCAGATGCAGTCTCACCAGAGCCCTGTACAATGGTAATACTTCCCTATCTCTACTGGAAATGCTGTGCTTGATTCATCTTAGGACTGTATTAGTCTTTTTCACAGCCACATCACATTGGCATCCTGTGATAGACAAGTACACCCATGTCTTTCCCCTCCTATGTTGTTTCCAACTGACAAGTCCCCACCTCATAGCAAAAATTCTTGTTAGTCCCTAAGTGCATGATCTTATGTAACTGCTACACATATCTGACATTTGTTACCTCTGAGCCAGGTGATAGGATTATAATAGCCAAACTGTGGGGTTAAGCTAGGAGCAATAAATGAAGGTGTTTTGCAGCGTTAAGGCAAATTTTGCTTCTTCATTCTATGGAACTCATCCTCAGCAGCAGCCAGTGGTTGCATTTCATGGACACCGTCAAATTTCACATGGATCCAATTGGATGCTGGGGTAGAGTTTTGTCACATGCCAGGGTGCAGTCTAGATCAGTGAGGGGGTTGTGCCACTGCCTGCCCTGCAATGTTGGGTGCATCACAATGCTCTGCTGTTGTAGATCCCACCCTGGGCTGCTCACAAACAGCGTGCCAGCAGGCAGGTCACACCTGGAGTGTCTATGTATAGCTAGAGCCCTGGTCCAGCAGCTCTGACCCAAGCAGCCTGTCAGAAACATATCAGCCATATTCTGGCTTCCAGAAGCTTTGATTATAACTTCCAGAGTGACCCTAACATACTCCCAATCCTTTTCCTCAAAAACATGTGTTCTGCATGGTCCAGCCATCTCCAGAGCAGTTCAGATATTAGACATCTATTGCATCTGATAGGGGTCAATATACAACAGTTTTCTACTTTACATGAAACTACTAAAGAGCTCACTAGATTAGTAGTTTTGATTAAATAAACCCAAAGTTTATTTAACTACAAAGAGATTTTGAGTCCAAGTATAAGGAATTAAAGTCAGAAATGGTTATAAGAGAAATAATAGCATGTTTCTAGTAGCTAAAATTTAAGAAGCTAGACTTGGTTCAAGGTAAAATCCTTACCACATGTTTCCAGCAACACTGCTAACAAAATTTTCATGTCAGGATCTATCCCAAAGTCAAAAGGCTAGTCTCTTGGTCATCTTAAGAGAAAGAGAATGTATATCTGGGGGGGGGGGCGGGTGGAGAGTGTTTGCCCCTCACTTTTATAGTCTAGTCACCCTTTAAACTCCATTTTCCTGAGAGTTACCTCTAGATAAAAGTCCTTCCTACTGTGAGGATGGAGACATGAACTCTCATGGTGAAAGAGGTTCCATGTGATTGCTCGTTAAAATGCAAATTGATTATTCCTGCCCCCCTTCTTTGCCAAACAATGGCCACTTGACAGGTGATTGCCCATCAACTTTGAAAATACCTGGTTAGAAGCATCAGTTTGCCCTTTGTCTTTGAGGAACAGGTTTACCCCCACTCCAGGAGGGTCTGGTAAACACATTGAGTCCTCATTTCAACTTACGTTCATAACTCTTCGTATGCATTTTACACATACATTTCTCCACGATTTTATTGACAAGTGAGTTATTAGTTTTCACATGATAAATCACAAGGTATCGTTTGTACAAAGATTATGATAGTGTGTAGGGTGCAAATAGAGGGTGCACTCCATCACAAGTTAAGCCTTCTCAGTTTTGGAGTCATGTTTGGAGCATTTTCTTCCCTTGTTTACTTTATTACAGGATGACCAGGGCCCAAGACTATGTGTCATAGCAAGATATTACTAGCTCTAGCCTCATGCATAAGATAAATAACAATTCACCACAAATATACATGTTACTACTTTCAAAATAAAAAGCAAAAACCACAAGTACAAGGAAATGCTTCCATTTTTACCAAGAAAAGCACAGAAAAGTTAGCAGGAAAGCAGAGACTATTAATGCAAAACACCCTTCAACTTGTTAAGTAGATGGATAAGTAATTTCAGGATATATTTTTAATATTTTCTTATTGCTGGAAGACCCCTGTATCTATTCCTACTTACAACATAGAACATTTGTCCTGAGTCAGTGATTTGTACCAGTTCTTAGTACTCTCATGTGTAGACAGTACAGTAACTCCTCACTTAACG
Organism: Terrapene triunguis; assembly: GCF_002925995.2. Lineage (NCBI taxonomy): Eukaryota > Metazoa > Chordata > Testudines > Emydidae > Terrapene > Terrapene triunguis. The sequence goes on from NW_020664530.1 coordinate 13,107,699, forward strand.
TCCTCCCACTTAATGTTGTTTCGAAGTTACGTCGCTGCTCCATTAGGGAACATACTCGTTTAAAGTTGTGCAATGCTCCCTTATAATGTCATTTGGCTGACTTTACAAGGGAGCATTGCACAAGTTCCTCTTCTCTGCCTCCTCCCCCTCCCTTCCTCCCAGTGCTTCCCCCGCCGCCTAGGACTTTCTGGGAGGGAGCAAGCGGGGAAGCCCCCGCACCCTCGGCAGGCAGGGCCACCCAGAACGCAGGGGCTTTAGGGGCTGCAGGGCCCTAAGGGGGCCCCGGGGCCCTGGCCTGCAGCTCTAAAGCCCCTTTTGGAATGCGGCCCTGCGAGCACGGGCCGAAGGACTCAGGAGGAGCAGGGGCAGCCGCGCAGCCAGCGGCCGGAGAGAAGTGGTGCTTTCCCCTTCAAAGCCGGCTGGAGAGAAATGGCGCTTTGAAGGAGAAAGCGCCACTTCTCTCCGGCCACTGGCTGTGCGGCTGCCCCTGCTCCTCCTGAGTCCTCCGGCCCGTGCTCGCACAGCCACATTCCAAAAGGGGCTTTAAAGCCGCAGGCCAGGGCCCTGGGGCCCCCTTAGCCCAGGGCCCTGCAGCCCCTAAAGCCCCTGCGTTCCGGGTGGCCCTGCCTGCCGGGGGGGGGGGG